>NC_037688.1:186744-212140 GCF_003255815.1 Theropithecus gelada
CCCAAAATCTCCTTAAGCTGATAAGCAACTTCAGCAAAGTCTCAGGATACAGAATTAATGTGCAAAAATCATAGTTACTGTTTCTTAGTGATAATTATGGAGTTTAGGGTGAAGCCCATTAAGGAATAGAGCAAAGAAAAAATATTCTCTGTCGAACTCAGCATGAATAGATATGAAAAACAAGCAAGCCTGCTTTACTTGAGGGTGTACATTTTACAAACACTTTATCTAGTTTAGCTTTCTTTTCACATTCAGGGAGAAACTACAACTAAGCAAAAAGTTCAGCATATTTGCTTTTTTTTTTTTTTTTCTTGAGACAGAGTTTCGCTTTTGTTGTCCAGGCCAGAGTGCCAGACTGCAATGGCGCAATCTTGGCTCACTGCAACCTTCGCCTCCCAGGTTCAAGCGATTCTTCTGCCTCAGGTTACTGAGTATCTGGGATTACAGGCACGTGGCACCACACTCGGCTAATTTTTTTGTATTTTTAGTAGAAACGGGGTTTCACCGTGTTAGCCAGGCTGATCTTGGACTCCTGCCCTCAGATGATTCTCCTGCCTCAGCCTCCCAAAGTGCTGGGATTACAGGTGTGAGCCACCATGCCTGGTCCATATTTGTGGTTTTCTTTTCTTTCTTTCTTTTTTTTTTTTTTTTTTATCAATTAGTCTCTTAAGCCTTTCATTTGCATTTTATAAAGCCTTTCTAAAACAAAATGTAATAAAACTATTGGAATTTCTACAAGCTTCTGCACATCAACAGTTAACCTTTTTAAAGTCCTCATTTTCAAATGCACTCCTTACAGGACAATATTGTTTACTTGGAACATTCCATTGAAATTTTAAATTACCTTTAGTAAGATTTTGCCATTTCTATAAATGTTTACTGTTTCTCTGGCAGGCCAGGTCTCCAGGTTGCTAAAACCAGAGCAGTCAGACTTCACCAACACCTTACTGTAACTATGATGAATGTATAAGTTAAGCCTTAAAGAACTGGAGAAATTGGTGCCTCAGTTCAAAGGCTAGAATGTAAAAACAATTCTATCAATACCTTGCCTGGGCTTTCTCAGACTTTAGAGTTTAATTAAAATATTGGAAGCATCCTTGCACACCTTGTACCAGGACCCAGTTTAGAGTAAGTAATTGTTTCTAAGCTCTGAAATAATTTTCCAGACCAGAGGCCCTACTTAAAAATTAGAAAGAGCAAAATACCTTATTTGGTAGGTGAACTCCCGCGTACAGGCATATGGTTTGAATGTATATAAGCACTGGAGAAGAAGCCTGTAACTTCAGGTTGGTCTAGTGAGTTATTCTGACTGTCTCTCTGTAGCCAGTTGTGGAAATAAACTTTCTTCTTTCTCAGTTTTTATGCATCTCATTATTGGACCATGAAAACAAGCAGCCAGACCCCTGCTTAGTCTGGGAAACCTTCCAGGGCCTAATAGTTATACATGTAAATGTAGTCATAGCTGAAAGGGAAATTACTCAGTTCTTAAAAAATTAAAAATTTCTGCCAGGCACGGTGGCTTACACCTGTAATCCCAGCACTTTGGGAGGCTGAGGCGGGTGGACCATGAGGTCAGGAGATCCAGACCATCCTGGAGAACATGGTGAAACCCCGTCTCTACTAAAAATACAAAAAAAGTTAGCCGGGTGTTGGCAGGTGCCTGTAGTCCCAGCTACTCAGGAGGCTGAGGCAGGAGAATGGCATGAACCCGGGGGGCAGAGATTGCAGTGAGCAGAGATCGCACCACTGCACTCCAGCCTGGGCGACAGAGTGAGACTCCATCTCAAAAAAAAAAAAAAAAAAAAAAATTAAAAATTTCATTTTACCTTGAATTGTAATTGCCCAAGGGATTCTTTCTGCCCACTTCATAAAGACCACTGCATTGTAGTAAAGAAAGTTCTCAATAGACATGAAGCAGTCACTCTACATGGGAGATAGAGTCTGTACTTAAATCACCCGTGGTTCACGACTGTAATCCCAGCACTTTGGGATGCCAAGGTGGGTGGATCACCTGAGGTCAGGAGTTTGAGACCAGCCTGACCAACATGGCAAAACCCTGTCTCTACTAAAAGTACAAAAATTAGCCAGGCTTGGTGGTGGGTGCCTGTAACTCCAGCTACTCTGGAGGCTGAGGCAGGAGAATCGCTTGAACCTGGGAGGCAGAGGTTGCAGTGAGCGAGATTGCACAGTTGTGCTTCAGCCTGATGACAATGGCAGTTGTGTCAAAAAAAAGGGGGGAGGGGAGGGAATATGTAGGGAAAAGAAAAAAACGATCAGACTGTTACGGTGTCTATGTAGAAAGGGAAGACATAAGAAATTCCATTTTGATCTCTACCTTGAAAAATTGCTTTGCTGAGATGCTGTTAATTTGTAACTTTGCCCCAGCCACTTTGCCCCAAACTTGTACTCACAGAAACATGTGTTGTATGGAATCAAGGTTTAAGGGATCTAGGGTTGTGCAGGACGTGCCTTGTTAACAAAATGTTTACAAGCAGTATGCTTGGTAAAAGTCATCACCATTCTCTAGTCTCAATAAACCAGAGGCACAATGTACTGCAAAAGCCACAGGGACCTCTGCCTTGGAAGGCCAGGTATTGCCCAAGGTTTCTCCCCATGTGATAGTCTGAAATATGGCCTCATGGGACAAGAAAGACCTAATTGTCCCCCAATCTGACACCCATAAAGGGTCTGTGCTGAGGTGGATTAGTAAAAGAGGGAAGCCTCTTGCAGTTGAGATAGAGGAAGGCCACTGTCTCCTGCTTGCCCCTGGGAACTGAATGTCTCAGTATAAAACCCGATTGTACATTTGTTCAGTTCTGAGATAGGAGAAACACTGCCCTATGGCAGGAGGTGAGACATGTTGGCAGCAATGCTGCTTTGTTATTCTTTACTCCACTGAGATGTTTGGGCAGAGAGAAACATAAATCTGGCCTACATGCCCATCCAGGCATAGTACCTCCCCTTGAACTTAATTATGACATAGATTCTTTCGCTCATATGTTTTCTTGCTGACCTTCTCCCTATTATCACCCTGCTCTCCTACTGCATTCCTCTTATTGAGATAATGAAAATAATAATCAATAAAACCTGAGGGAACTCAGAGACCAGTGCCAGTGCAGGTCCTCGCTATGCTGAGTACTGGTCTCCTGGGCCCACTGTTGTTTCTCTATACTTTGTCTCCATGTGTTGTTTATTTTTTCAGTCTCTCATCCCACCTGACGAGATATACCCACAGGTGTGGAGGGGCAGGCCACCCCTTCACCTGGCCCCATCACTGTTGTAAAATCTAAGATTAGTGCTTGGAATATTTTTCAGACTCTGAACTTGATATATCATCTGGCATCACCCAGACTGATAAACTGGCTCACCTGATCTGTGTCCCCCACCCAGGAACTGACTTAGTTCAAGAAAACAGCTTTGACTTTCTATGATTTTATCTCTAACCCAACAGGTCAGCACTCACTGGCATTACCCTATGCACCAAATTATCTTTAAAAACTCAAGTTCCCAAATGCTTGGGGAGACTGATTTGAGTAATAATAAAACTCTGGACTCTCATACTGGTGGCTCTGCATGAATTACCCTTTCTCTATTGCAATTCCCCTGTCTTGATAAATTAGCTTTGTCTAGGCAGTGGACAAGGTGAACCCATTACGTGGTTACATTACAATTGATTTCTGTCTTACCCAGTGAGACATAAGAGACTTCTAACTGAATTCCAGTTAGTGAATTATTAGATCCAAACTGATCCTGGACCCAGTCCAGGTTTTGTCCTGACATCCAAATCAAGTTTGGATTTTAAATTTGCTTAAACTAACTCAGAGAGCTCAAAACAAAATTTTATGACAGTTTGGATTCCAAGAGGAAACTTGCTAAAATTCCCAGATGCTGCAAAAGAGCCATGGAAACAATGGGTTACTGTTTTGTCATCTGGTGCTCCTGGTGGTCACTAGAGGCTCTACCTAAGATTCCACAATTGAGGCAGTCTGTTAAAATTTATAAAAGTTGCTGGGCATGGTGACTCATGTCTATAAACCCAGCACTTTGGGGGGATGAGGCAGGCTGATCACCTGAGGTCAGGAATTTGAGACCAGCCTGCCTGGCCAACATGGTGAAACCCCATCTCTACTAAAAATACAAAACTTAACTGGGCATGGTGGCAAGTGCCTGTAATTTCAGCTAGTTGTGAGGCTGAGGCAGAGGAATCGCTTGAACCTGGGAGGCAGAGGTTGCAGTAAGCCGAGATCGCACTATTGCACTCCAGCCTGGGTGACAGAGTAAGACTGTATCTCAAAAAAAAAAAAAAAAAAAAATTTAGAAAATCTTAGACAAATTAAATTTAACAGAGTTCAATTGATCAAAGAATGGTTTAAAAATAGGGCAGTCTCGTGAGCCAGAATAGAGTCAGGCCATCGTTGATTGGCCAAATCTCAGTTACTTTCACAAAAGTAGGTTACGGTCTGTTTATACCTCCCGTTAGGTTTCAGTTTACCACATATGAAGAAACCTTTAGGCTGAATTTAAACTATATAAGGAGGCAGATTTAGGCTAAACAAAACATACTTCATATGTGTGCAAACTCTTTTCATCCCTTTTTGACATTTGTAGGCTATTATTTTCAACACCAAAACTACTGTGCCTAAAACAACTGGGGGTGGGGGGGGGGAAAGGAAGAGACTTACTATGTCTCTTCCTGTTTCTACAGACTGTTACTATGTCTATGTAGAAAAAGGAAGATATAAGAAACTTCGTTTTGATCTGTACTAAGAAAAATTGTTCTGCTTTCAGATGCTGTTAATCTATAACCTTAGCCCCAACCATGTGCTCACAGAAACATGTTCTGTATTGAATCAAAATTTAACGGATTTAGGGCTGTACAGGATGTGCCTCATTAACAATTTGTTTGCAGGCAGTATGCTTGGTAAAAGTCATCGCCATTCTCCATTCTTGATTAACCGGGGACACAATGCACTGCAGAAAGCCGCAGGGACCTTTGCCCAAGGAAGCCTGGGTATTGTCCAGGTTTCCCCCTACCGAGACAGCCTGAGATATTGCCTCATGGGAAAGGAAAAGACCTTACAGTCTCCCAGCCCGACACCCGTGAAAGGTCTGTGCTGAGGAGGATTAGTGAAAGAGGAAGGCCTCTTTGCAGTTAAGATAAGAGGAAAACATCTGTCTCCTGCTTGTCCCTGGGAATGGAATGTCTCAGGGTAAAACCCGACCGTACATTCTATTTACTGAGATAGGAGAAAACTGCCCTATGGCTGGAGGTGAGACATGCTGGTGGTGATACTGCTCTGCTCCTCTTTACTGCACTGAGATGTTTGTGTAGAGTTAAACATATATGTGGCCTATGTGCACATCCAGGCATAACACCTTTCCTTGAACTTATTTATGACACAGATTCCTTTGCTCACATGTTTTCCTGCTGACCCTCTCCCCACCATTACCCTATAGTCCTGCTACATCCCCCTTGTCGAGATAGTAGAGATAGTGATCAATAAATACTGAGGAAACTCAGAGACAAGCGCTGGTGCAGGTCTTCACTTGCTGAGTGCTGGTCTCCTGAGCCCACTTTTCTTCTTCTATACTTTGTCTCTGTGTCTTATTTCTTTTCTCAGTCTCTCGTCTCCACCTTGTGAGAAATACCCACAGGTGTGGAGGAGCAGGCCCCCTTCAAACAACCTCTTACCTTGAAATCAAGTGATTTATATTTAAATCTGCAGAGAAAACATTTCCTTCTGCTGCAATTTAGCAAAACAGCTGAGTACATCTAGAAGTGTGTTTTGATTTTTAACATGGCAAAGCTTGTTTTCAAGATTCCAAAGACAGAAGCTGCCATGGAGAAAATCTCAGCAGCACACATGAAAATCAGACAGCAAATGCATCTTTTGCCCTCAACCAATTGGTTTCACACCAGTCTACATGTAAAAATCACCTGGTGTGGGGGGCTTGCTGTGAAGTTTTAATTACCTCTTTCTATTCTTTATGCAACTTATATATTTTACATCTACACATTATGTATGTCACAATATATAATAATCCTTCTTTAGAATAGTCATGTCATAAAAAAAATTAAGAGAAAATGCTATTTATAGGGTCCTGCATAGTGGCTCACACCTGTAATCCTAGAAATTTGGGAGGCCGAGGAAGGCAGATCATCTAAGGTCAGGAGTTCGAGACCAGTCTGGCAAACATGGTGAAACCCCCATCTCTACTAAAAGAATACAAAAATTAGCTGGGCATGGTAGCAGGAGCCTGTAATCCCAGCTACTTGGGAGGCTGAGGCAGGAGAATCACTTGAGCCCAGGAGACAGAGGTTGCAGTGAGCCAAGATTGCACCATTGCACTCCAGTCTGGGTGATAAAGTGAGACTCCATCTCAAAAAAAACAAAAGAAAGAAAAAAGAAAAGAAAAGAAAAAAGGGAAAATGCTATTTATAAATATTTGGAGGCAGGTACTTTGGGGCAATGTAAATATATAGTTTCTGCTTTAAATTTCACCTGCTGTTTGGCATTCCTTAGTACATCTTGTCTACAGTAATTATTAATGTGATGTTCTAATGATAATTTTCTATTTTGCATTATCTATTTACATTGATTAGTACTTGGAATTCCATAAAGATCTCCTTTCTATGTTTTTTCCTTTGTTTCTTACTTATTCTTTTCTTTCTTTCTTTCTTTCTTTTTTTTTTGGCAGAGTCTCACTCTGTTGCTCAGGCTGGAGTGGTGCAGTGGTGCAATCTCGGCTCACTGCAACTTTCTTCTCCTGGGTTTCATGTGATTCTCCCACCTCAGCCTCCTGGATACATGGGATTACAGGCATGCACCACCATGCCCAGCTGTATTTCTAGTAGAGAAAGGATTTCACCATGTTGGCCAGGCTGTTCTGGAACTCCTGACCTCAGGTTATACACCTGCCTTGGCCTCCCAAAGTGCTGGCTGGGATTACAGACATGAGCCACTGCACCTGGCCTGCATCATTTTTAAAGAGTAAAAATTTGAGGGGGAAAAAAAAGGGCTGCTACTGATAACATCACTAACAGCAACACACGTTTTTGTTTTTCTTCTTTTAAATGGTGTCTTGCTTTTCCACCAAGGCTGGAGTGCCCTGGTGCAATCTTGTCTCCACACAGCCTTGACTTTCTGAGCTCAAGTGATCCTCCCACCTCGGCCTCCCGACTAACTTGGACTACACAGGTGCATGCCACCAATGCCTCCATGCTTAGCTAAATTTTTTTGTTTATTGTAGAGACAGATCTCACTATTTTAAGAATTAAAGAAAGAGGAGAGAAACACAACGGGTGGCTCAATAGTTAACAGGTGTATTTTAAACCTGGAGTGACTGTTGGCTGGATTGGGTCAGAGGCACACTGTCTTACAGACCAAGTGTTTTTAAGAATTCAGGGTGTGAGAGTTTATCAGGGGCTTGAACCCATTCTGTTTCTCTTTGTTGTGCTTATCTGGGTGGGAGAGTTGTGTGTCTGTTCCCACACATCTTTCTGCAGCTGCAGGCATATCCTCCTAGTCTGCCTTTAGCTTCCCTCTCTTAGTGCACCAAATGGAAAAGAATATGCTTATTAAGGCCCACTGTTTTACTGGGGCCCCATTGTATGAGGTGAAGCTTGGCAGCTACCCAAGAGACTTCCTCCCTGACTTCCTCTGTGCCTGAGCTGTCTTATCTATGTTTTACTGTTTGCTCTTTTCAGGCTGCTTGTAGTTAGAAGAGAAGTGATTTTCTTGGAATGCATGAAGCTGGAAAGGCAGCTGAAACTTAAAGTGGCAGTGTTTGTCTGAGATGACCGTGCTCCTGTTTTGTCAACTATGTTATTCAGGTTGGTCTTGAACTCCTGAGCTCAAGCAATCTTCGTGCCTTTGCCTCCCACAGTGCTGGGATTACAGGTGTGAGCCACTGTGCCTGGCTTCTTAAATAGGTGTGATAGTTACTTTTTTTTAGATGAAGTCTCACTCTGTCACTCAGACTGGAGTGCAGTGGTGCGATCTCAGCTCACTGCAACCTCAGCCTCCCAGGTTCAAGTGATTCTTCTGCCTCAACTGAGTAGCTGGGACTATAGGCACCTGCCACCATGACAGGTGAATTTTTGTATTTTTAGTAGAGACGAGGTTTCACCATATTGGCCAGGCTGGTCTCGAACTTCTGACCTGGTGATCTGTGTACCTCAGCCTCCCAAAGTGTTGTGATTACAGGTGTGAACCACCACACCTGGTCGATATTTACTTTTATGTGTCTGTATTAAAGGTTACCCAGATAGCCAAGAAAGCATTATTTCTGATGTGTCTGTGAGGGTGCTTTGGAAAGATATCAGTATTTGAATCAGTGAATTGAGTAAAGATGTGGACAGTCAAATGTGGACAGTCACCAGCAAACCCACTGAGGATACATATAAAACACAAAGGCAGAGGAAGGGAGAATTTACTCTCTCATGAATCTGGTACATCCACTTTTTCTGCTGTTGGACATTGGAGCTCCCATCTTTGCAGGGCATTAGCCTTGGACTGAAAGTTATGCCATAGGCTCCCTTGGTTCTCAGGCCTTTGAAGTCAGACTGAATTTCTCTACTGGGTTTTCTGGTTTTCCAGCTTGCAGATGAAACATCATGGGCCTTTATAATCATATAAGCCAATTACTATAGTAAATTCCCTTTTACATGTCTGTATATATCTAATTGGTTCTATTTCTCTGGAAAATTCTAACACAATACAGCTTCTTTCTAGAATGCTTTTAGGTTACCAGAAAAATTGAGCAGAAGGTATAGAGATTTTACATATACCTCCTTCCCACACACATGCATAGCTTCTCCCATGATCAATATTTCCCATCAGAGTGGCATATTTATTATAATTGATGAACCTACATTGACACATCATTATCACTCAGAGTCCACATTTTACAGTAGTGTTCATTGTTGGTGTTGTACATTCTACAAATTGGGACAAATGTATGATGGCCATGTATCTACCATAACAGTATCACACAGAGTAGTTTTACTTCCCTAAACATTTTCTGTGTTTTTCCTACTTACATTTTTGTCTCCCCAATGCCTGGGAAGCACTAATATGTTTATCATCTTTATAGTCTTGTCTAAACAAACTGTAGTACTGAATGTCATAGAGTTGTAAACATACAGTTTGTAGGCTTTTTGAATTGACATACTTCCCTTGGTAATATGCATTTAAGTTTCTTTCATGTTTCTTATGGTTTTCTAGCTCATTTCTTTTTAGGACTAAATACTATTTTATTGTCTAGGTATACCACTGTTTATCCACTTGCCTACTAGCATATATGTTGGTTGCTTTCAAGTTTTGGCAATTATGAATAAAGCTGCTATATACATCCATGTGCAGGTTTTTCTGTAAACCTGTTTTTCACTCCTTTGAGTAAATACCAAGGAACACAATTGCTAAATCATATGGTAAAAGCATAATTAATTTTGGGAGACTGCCATAATGTTTTCCAAAGTGGTTGTAACATTTTGCAATCCCATTAACAGTGAATAAGATTTTCTGTTCCTACATACTCTTGCCAAAATTTGTTGTTTTGTGTTCTAGATTTTGGTCATTCTAGTAGGGATGATGTGATATATAATTTTTTTTCCAAGATAGAGTCTTGCTCTGCCTCCCAGGCTGGAGTGCAGTGGCATAGTGCGATCTCAGCTCACTGCAACCTCCACCTCCTGGGTTCAAGCTACTCTCCTGCCTCAGCCTCCCAAGTAGCTGAGATTACAGGCATCTGCCACCAAGTCCAGATAATTTTTGTATTTTAGTAGAGATACGGTTTCACCATGTTGGCCATGCTGGTCTTGAACTCCTGACCTCAAGTGATCTGCCCACCTCTGCCCCCCTAAAGTGCAGGGATTACAGGTGTGAACCACTGTGGCCAGCCAGTGAGATTTAATTGTTGTTGTAATTTGCATTTCTCTAATGACATATGATGTGAAACATCTTTTACATATAGCTGTTTGTCATCTTGGTAAGTTATCTATCTTTAACCCATTTTGGGGGGTTGTTTATTTTCTTATTGATGATTTCTAAGCCTTTTTTGTATGTTTTGAATAGTAGCCCTTTAATATGTCTTTTGCAAATATTTTCTCCCTGTTTGTGGCTCATCTTCTTATTCTTTTGACAGCGTCTTAAACAAAGCATAAATTTTTAACTTCAGTGAGGTACAGCTTATTCATTGTGTAAAAAAATGGATTATGCCTCCAGTGTTGCCTCCAAAATGTCTTCTCCAAACCCAAGGTTATCTAGATTTTCTCTTATATTATCATCTAGAAGTTTCATGGTTTTGTATCTTACTTTTAGGTCTGTGATCCATTTGGATAAACTTTTATATAGAATGTAATATTTTTATCTAAATTCATTATTTTTGCACATACCTGTTCATTTGCTACAGCACTATTTGTTGAAAAGACTACTTTTTCTTTATTACATCACTTTAGCATAAATGTTTTAAATTTCAAAATAACCCAATACAGAAACTGAATTAACAACAAAAACAAACAAAATTATATTAAAACATCTTCAGTCAAATGAAGTGACAAGATATCCTCATACTAAAAATTATTTTGCTGGGCCAAACTGTCAAGTGCAACAATATTTGTATGGTATAAAAACAAAGGTCTGGAATGGGAAAGAGGACAAAGTGATATTAGAAGGCTCTGAGAGCCAGGCATTCCTAAAATTGCTAACAAGTTTAAAAATTATAATAAGCAATAAAACATTTTTATAAACAACAAAGATTTGTGATGATATACAACACAGATGAAAGCTATAATCTAGTATTTCAAATAACAGTAATTAAGAATGTTTAGAAAACCAATAGATGCTTTTAAAGAATAGTATATTGCTGATTTGGGAAGAGATAAGAATGATTAGACAAGAGAAAAATAGAAAATAGTACTAACAGATCTCAGGAACAAATAAGAAGCAAAAGAAAAAAATAACTTGAGAAAAAAAATACAAGAAACAAAAAAGCCAATAGACATGATATCATCACAAAGAAAACAGAAGATGAAAATGAAGAAAATATGGAAAAATAAATAAGAGATTAAGATGATACAATACAAAGTCACAGATTTAAAAAGTAGTCAAAGAAGATTCCACCTATGTATAAGAAGACACTGAACACTTCGATTGCCCCCAAAATAAACCCCATATCTATTTTTTGTTTTTAAGATGGAGTCTCACTCACCCTGTTGCCCAGGCTGGAGTACAATGGTGTGATCTCGGCTCACTGCAACCTCCGCTTCCCGGGTTCAAATTATTCTACTGCCTCAGCCTACTGAGTAGCTGGGATTAGAGGTGCTCGCCACCACGCCCAGCTAATTTATGTCTTTTTAGTAGAGACAAGGTTCACCATGTTGGCCAGGCTAGTCTCAAATTCCTGACCTCGTGTTCTGCCTACCTTGGCCTCCCAAAGTGCTGGGGTTACAGGCGTGAGCCCAAACCCCATACCTATTAATAGTCATGCCTCACATCTCACATTCCTCTAGAGGTTGCTGTAAACCACGAATCTACTTTTTGTATTCTGAACATTTTATATAAGTGCAATTACAAAATAAGTGGCCTTTAGTGTCTGCCTGCTTTCATTTAGCATACTGTGTATGATGTACATTTATGTTGTAGTATATCTCAGTACCTTATTAATTATGAAGGTTGGATTATATTCTGTTAATATAATATACAAACAAGTTTGTCTGTTCACCAATGGATGGACATTTAGGTTGTTTAAACTTTCTAATGATAATGAATAGGCTGCTATGAATGTTCATGTACAAATTTTTGTTTGAATGTGTTTTTAATTCACTAGGGCATATAAGTAGACCTGGTATTATGGATCATAACTCTGTTTAACATTTAAGAAACTTTCAAACTGTTTTTAAAGTAGCTGTGTAATTTTAAGTTCCCAAAAGCAAACTATGTTGGATTCAATGAGACGGGAACAAAGGAGCACCCTTTTTTTGTTGTTGTTTTTGTTTGTTTGTTTGTTTTGAGAGGGAGTATTGCCGTGTCACCTAGGCAGGAGTGCAACAGCTCGATCTCGGCTCACTGCAACCTCCGCCTCCTGGGTTCAAGCAATTCTCTTGCCTCAGCTTCTTGATTAGCTGGGATTACAGGCACCTGCCACCACATCTGGCTAATTTTGTTGTTGTTGTTGTTTTTATTTTAGTAGAGACGGGGTTTCACCATGTTGGCCAGGCTGATCTCGAACTCCTGACCTCAGGTGATCTGCTTGCCTTGGCCTCCCAAAGTGCTGAGATTACAAGCATGAGTACTGGGCCCAGCCAGGAGCACCCTTTAAAATAGCAATACATTAACCCTCAAAAATGAATATATGCATACTGAGAAGCTGAGTGCAACAGGAGATTAATGAAGAGGGTCAGCACCAGAAAGAATGATTGGAGAAAGGCCGTATTAATAAGAGAAAAGTGTGTTGGGAGTGATTGCTCTGAGGAAAGGTAGGTCAGGGCTTTTGGTGTAAGTGGCTCTAAAACCAAGTTGGTGTGGGCAGCCTGAATGGGCTAGTGAGTCAGGAAACCCTGTTGATGCAGTTCCCAGCTGATAGCACTCCCCAATTGCAAAAAGTATCTTTTCACTTCTCCAGTTGCTAGGGCAGAGGGGACCCAAGGGCAGCTCCGCAGGTCATTTTAAATTGGGGCAAGTGCAGGGAAAAAAGGATAAAAGTGAGGATCTGTCCCAGTGTACTCCTGCCCCCAGCCAATCTTCCACCTCTCTCATTAGTGTCCCTGAGATGCCTGGCAGTTCCTTTGGCCCTCCTTTCATCTGGGTCTCAGCCCACCCTGTCCTCTCCTGCTTCCTGTCGTCAATTGCCTCTTTGGCTCAGGCTTTTCACATCCCCACTGCCAGTCACCTGGCATTGCAAGTGGCCCAGCTGGTCTGTTCAAAGTGCTGCTTGGAAGGTGGGTGCTGAGACAGTGGCCCTGGGAGACGGAGAAGCTGAAGGAGGGAAGAAGGAAAGGTGAGAAGGTTACAGCCATGCCTCTGGACTACGAGTGTGCATTTGGTGGGGGTGTAAGTACTAGACACTAGACACTGAGCACTCAGGATGCTGGTCATCAACAGGCATCTCTGGGACCAAATCCAAGGGCAGCAGAGGCACTGAAGGAGGAGAGGCTTGTAGGGTTTAAGACATAGGAGGAAAGTAGCAGTGAGTGGGTAGATAGTCCAATCACTGGGTCAGCCAATAAAGCTAAATGTCTTTCTAACGAAGAGGGGGCCTGTAGCCCACTTCAGCTCTGGAGTAATTCTGAAATATCAAGTGTGAGGGAAACCTCAGAGAACTAGATGCAGGCCCTCGCTCACAGGACCTCATCTCCTTTCTCCAAGGGGTTCAGAGACACACTGTGGGCCCAGAGTTGGCCCAGGTGTCCACTGCCCTGGTGAAAGCTCTTTCTCCCACAGTTGAAACCTCCTAAACCTCACCTCACCATGTGCCTTTTTTTACAGGCTAAAGTCCCAGGGAGAAAATATGCTGGCTTGGGGCCCTTCATGGTGAACAAGAAGATGGGTCCACTGAAGAGAAAAAAAAAGGGAAGTGAAGCTGACCAACAGGGAACAAGAAATGGCGCCAGCCACCTCCTCCAGCCTCCAGGTGGGGTGTATGAGGGGAGGGGGGTTGGACAAGATGACCTCTGAGGTTTCTGTCTCACTCAGTCTGGCTGACAGCTGAGTGACAGGCTTGCTCAGTAAGGACATCCACTTGTCAGTTTCTGATGCATCCAGGAAACTGGAGTTCAGACATTTTCACCCTTCCACTTGCTTGGCTCCAAGCTTTTTACTGAGAGCTGGTTCTCAGGCTGTGAAAGGGTTAGGGTTTGGAGTGGGCAGACTGCTGGCCTCTGCCTTCCAATTCCAGGTTGCTCTGCCACTTGTTTTTGACCTTGGACTGTCCTGAGTAGGTTGCTGTTCCCCTACCCTGCCATGTGCATAGAAGGCAAGGGTGAGAGCTTCATTTTCACTCTAGAAAATACTGAATAAAGTTTTCTGAGGGCCCCCTTCCCCATTTCACATGCTGAGCTGGAGGGCAAAACCTGAATGTGGAAGTGGTAGAAATAGGTAGTTCCCAGTGGAACACCAAACATAGCCAGGTCAAAGGGCCCAAGCAAAACAGAGGAACAGAGAGCACTGGATTCCCCTCATTCATCCCTGTTCTCTGCTGACACTTCCCAAGTTGGAGCCCCATTAGCTACCCATGAGCATTTCAAAAACCATCACAGAGTGAATAGTTTGCAGCATAGACAAGCAAGGCTCTGAGAAAAACACCACCTCCCTGGCAACTGTACATTCTGCTCTCCTGAGACTGGAGAGCAAAGCTGATTACAATCAAAGGGAAAAAGACAGAAAATATCCTGCCTCCAGGAGTCAGGCTATCCTCCAGTTTGCTTGGCAGCAGCATTGTCCCTTGCTGACCACTGACTCCCTGCTGGGAGGGGTGGGAGAGAGACTAGGAGACCCACCTTGGGCAAAGGGCTGGTCCAACCTTTTCAGCTCCTGGGGGACTTTGTCCCAGCCAATGCTTTCATGGAAACTGAGCTATGAGAGAGACTCCTTGGGTAGATTAAACATGGCATGAAATCTCAAGGAGGTAGGGCCAGAGGGTGGAGCATTCTTCACGGTGGAAGGGTCAAGGGGCATCTAGAGTTTGATGACTATGGCTGAGAAGACATAAGGAAAATGGCAGGGGAAGGAGGCTCTTCCCTCCTGAGGGGTGCTGGGCACAAATGAAGCCTGGGTCTCAGGCAGGGCCCCTCTCCTCAGGCAGGGCAGGAGAGACTGGTGTTAGCATTTGATGACCCACTTTGGGGCCAGATAACTCCCTGGCTCAAAGGGGCATGATCTCCTCCTCTTCCTCTTCATTGGACATTGAGATGTCTTGGCCGTGGTGCAGTCAGACCCAGGTGGGATCCTCAGAGTGTGCACTGAACCACTCAATCACCCTGCCATGGTTCAGGTCACATGGCCAGAGAATCATGAAGACTCTAGGCAGAGAGAAGGAGGGTGCTGAGGAGAGATCAGGGACTGGCCAGAGGAAGGAGTATTTGTAAAACTTGGAGAGTCAGACGCTGGAGACATAAAGTCACCCCTAACTTTCCAGGTCTCCTGGGGCCTGTCTGTGTACAAAAGCCCATGATCCCAGGGTTCCAGACTTCTACTTTAGCATAACCCCACAACTGAGACCCCTGGACATCTCTAAGCCCCAGCCGAACCTTGGAGATAGCACCCATAGGCAGGACAGAGAAGGAGTGAGACTCACTTGACTCTGAACACAGGTCCTGACCCAAAGTTGCTGCCCTGGCCAGATCAGAAGTCCTATAGGCCTCTGACCCAGACTCAGTTTTTTCCTCCTGCACTAGCTGCTGCATGGTCTCAAATTTTGTGATCATATAGGCCAGGAGGTTAGCTTCTTGGAGCATGGAATACTGTTTATGGGCTAAGCACAGCACCTTCAGGGCCAACTTGGAACAGAAAGAAGGAAATTTTCACCCCTACTCAGACCCAGTCTTACCAGGGGCTTCCATGTTGTGACCTGTCCCTATTACTCCAGGTGTGGTTGAGGAACAAAAAGTGGTCCCCTGATTCCCTCCTGTCTTACCCCAGACTGGCTGGCCAAACTCACCACCCTCCTAGCCATGGCTCCTGCACTGCCATATACTTCATTAAAGCCAAGGCTGGCCATGATGGCTGCAGGTAATGGTGGGAGGTTACCCACTAAAAATGCCCCATGACAAAGACAGTTAGTTACCTAGGACATAGAAAAAAAGCACTAAGCACTAAGTGGTTTTGGACTTAGATTCCTCTCAGATCTGTCACTGGCTAGTGCTGTGATCATAAGTTTATCTACCCTAGGGCAATGCAAGGGAACAGTTAACAACCCAGCTCAAGTCAATTTGCCAGCTTCCTGCTCAAATTCTTCCTCCAACATCTCCCAGCTGTGTGATCTTGGATGCACTGAATAATCTCCATCTCCACAACCTTAAAATGGTGCTAAGGAATGCATGCACCAATTAATATTATTATTAGAAAAGTGGTTGGATGAGTATTTCACGTACAAAATGTTTAAAGAATATGTGGCTCACAAAAAGCACTGTAAGTTTAGTTACATATTGTTTCCTGTAAAATAGAAATCATACCATCTACCTTATTAGGATAAGAGGAGATTGTATAAGATAGGCTATGCTCATCTTGGTTCTGAGAAGACTCTCAAAAATACATTAGCCTGTGCTCTTTATTTGATGATTAAAATCTTGAGAAAGTATTTGTAAATCAATGCATATTTCACATGCACTGGGGCTACTATTTAAAGGAAATTATCGGGGTAATGCAATTATTGTTGTAAATTTAGATTCCAATAAAGCGTATTATTTTTTTCTGTAAGGCACATCTATAATAAAGGAACATACAAAATTATTAAGTGTGAATTATCAATGGAAATGATTTATCCTCAACTATCTACCTGCCTGGACATCTCTAAACCCCCTCCATTGCCCTCAGTCACTTTGTGCTTAGAGAACAAAAACTCTTTTTATAACACTGCCTCAGCCCTTTTTGAAAAAAGGAAGAATTAAAATTAAAATGGACATAGTGGCAACTCATTCTATATCTACCTGATATGTCTACCTACATACATTATAAGGAAGATAAGACTACTGAGATAACTGAGTATTTAAAAACAAAATGCACAGGCCTGGATGGCAGGCTCCATTCCTCTTGTGTTTGACTATTCCATAACACTCTTCATGTGGGCTTCTGTCCCCAGGTTCTCCTCTTGAAGGGTTCAAGGTCCTGCAGGGAGCTCTGGGGTGCAGGGCAGCATGGGGGGGGGTACAGTGGGAAAGGGAGTAGAAAATCTAAGGGGGAAAAATCTAAGGCAGGTGCCTCACTGAGCCTGGATTTGTTGGCAGATCATAGTATACGAGCTGATGTGACAGCTCTAGCTGATTAAATTGTTCTTCAGCTGAGATTTAGGGCACAGGAGAGATATTTGTTTTTTTATTCAAAGCAGCTTTTATCAGTCACCTCTGATGGCCAGACACTGCACTAGGCATCTCACTCATGTCACAGTGACCCACCTGCACAAATAGGAAAACACACCAAAGAAGGTCAGTGCCATTCCTGGGGCCAGAGCAAAAGTAGAAGGTATGCTTGGGCCTAAGACCCCTGACTCTATGACTAAGACGTTCCTGCCAGGCTCAGGCCACTGTTCCACAGTGGCTCCAGGAGAGCCAGGGCTCCCTGGGGGCGGACAAGAGGGAGAGGCCAAGCAGATGCAGCAGAACCATATATTGGTGTTCATATTTTGCTGAAAATATGCTTCCGTTGCTAAAAACAAGCTTGAACTAGACCACTGGCCAGTAAAAGACCACCTCTTCTGCTATCTCTCTTCATTTTGAAGACCATCTTATCTCTGTCAGCTGACAACTTCCCATCCAAGCATGGGGATTCTCTTGCTGCTATCCCAAAGAATCTCCATAGAGATAGAAGAACTTCTTTCTTCTGCCTTGAGAAACACTTGGTCCAGGAATCTGAGAGAGCTGTCTGGGTTCTATTTCTTCTTGCTCCCAGGATGAGGGCTCCCACCACACCGACGCTGGCCCTTGATGGCACATACTTGGGAACCCGATCCCCTTGGCCCAGCCAGCATATGTAAGGGTGTTTTATGTGTTCTTGTAGGCCAGGCTGGAGGTGCTGATGGCAACAATCATCACTATGTGGCAGTTACCCCAGAGGGAGTCTGAGAAGGCAGGCCAGTTTGCTGTCCCTGCAGGGCACATGGGTCTTGTGGCCCTGTGAGGCAGTGAGCAGGTGTGGGGTGAGGTGGCTGACCAAAGTGTCCAAGGTGGGGCTTGAAAACCTTTTGACCAGGGTTCAGACACTCAGTCGCTATCCTGTGGTGGGTGCTGGTCTGTGCTGCTTAACCTTTGCATCAGCCAGGGCATTAAGGATGTTGATGAGCACCAGCAGAGAGCGATTGATGTTGGCACCCTCCCAAAGCTGCTCCCTCTTCTCCTGGGTACTGGATGTCAGCTCAGCATCAGCCAGGCCAATCAGGCTTATCTCAGTTACCTGAACAGCCTCAGTTAGTCCTGGCTCCCAGTCCTGCTGGTTCTCAAAGACCCTGGAGCAGATGGCAGGGATTGTGGGGAAGTGAGGCATTAGGAGCCCCCACTTCAGGCTCTGACTCATGAAGCCTCTCACGTGGAAGATGGAATGGGAGTGGGAGGGAGTTGCACTGGCATTAGTGGAATACTGCATGCAGTTACGAGTCCCCCTGGTCAGCATCTCCAGCAGCTGCTCTGCTTAGGTTAGCTACAGAGAAGAGGCTAAGGAGTGAGGCTGTGGGCTCCCCAACCAGGACTTTTCCCCTGATGGAAAAAGCTCCTCTTCAGAATGAATGTCAACCCCCCTTGCTGCCACCACTGCCACCATCGTCACAGGACCCAGGGCATCTCCAAACAGTTTTATGCAGAAACCCTGGAGGACCAACGTTGTTGCTCATCCCACCTAAGCTCAATCCCGCACCTGGTGGAAAATAAGTCCTTGTATCACTACCCTTTTGTCCAGGTCCTCACAGATGCCAAGGGGCCCCTTGGGCTCCAAGGGGTGCTGGATCTGCTCGTTGTACACCTGAAGGGAAAGGAAAAAACTTGAGGGAGAAGGGTCCATCAGAAAACCTCTCTTCCTGGAGGCTGGAGTGTTGGGGTCTGCATGTTTCCTAAACAAAGGAATGAACACACAAGACAACACAGGACAAGACATACATGGCAGCCGCCCCGAACGGCACACACTGCTTTATTTTATCCAGCCTTTTGTGGAATGTTGCCAAGTCACGGGACATGTGTTGCTTCTCTGACCTTTCCTTGACTCGCAAGATCAGTAAAACACTGACCACTTCCCAGAGCCCACTGTTTATAGCTGGCTCCTTTATCCTTCTTGTTTGCAGAGAAGCAATGTCCTGCTTTGTTTGCAAGAGCAGGGCTTATCGGGAACTTCTCGTTTGCGAGCACACAGTCCTCTACACTGGAGGGGGAAGCATGAGGCTGGGGCATATCTGAGACCCCTTGCATAAGTGACACTTTACAGGACCATGTTAAATGACAAGAGCATGGTGAAGTGGTGGTGGGGGAGTCACTTTTATTTTAATTAATTAATTTATTTATTGAGACAGAGTTTCGCTCTTATTGCCCAGGCTGGAGTGCAATGGCACGATCTCAGCTCACTGCTACCTCTGCCTCCCAGGTTCAAGCAATTCTTCTGCCTCAGCCTCTCCAGTAGGTGGGATTACAGACATGTGCCACCACATCCAGCTAATTTTGTATTACAGGCATGCATCACCACGCCTGGCTAATTTTGTATTTTTAGTAGAGACAGGCTTTCTCCATGTTGGTCAGGCTGGTCTCGAACTCCTGACCTTAGGTGATCCATCTGCCTTGGCCTGCCAAAGTGCTGGGATTACAGGTGTGAGCCACCACACCCGGCCTGGGTGGGGGTCATTCTTATGAAGCATCTCACTGAGCTATATCTATGCCATAAGCTCTCCCTGGGCCCCAACTCTGTTTTCTACCATTCTGTCTTCTACCAACTCACTCCCCTCCTCAGGTCTTGTAAGAATGAAATGCAGAGCAGGGGGCAGCCTGAGCTCCTGATAGGTGATGAGCACCTCAAAGTGCTTCTCCTCCTGGTGGACCTCAAGGTGCCTGTAGAGGTACATGATGGTCAGGTCCATGATGCTGGAGGTCTCCTCCCTTCTCAGCATGGTTCGTGTCTTCTCAGGCCCAGTGACCCCATAGGCAAACACTACAGAAGACACAGAATGGAGGAGGCCCCAGTGTACTGCCACCCAGCTCAGCCCTTCTCTCCCCATGGCCCTCTCATTTGCCTTTTATGTACCCTGGTCCACTGCTCCCACCACTCACACCCACCATGTTCCCACTGCAGTGTTGGCATACTCCATGTGTCTGTTTTGGCTCCTCCATAGGCTGGTGGATTTCAGGACAACTAGATCTCCATTATGAGTGTGGGCTATCCCTTCCTTCCCCAGGCTAGACTCTGTCAAAGGTCCACAGTTTTGTTTTGCTCTTTTCTCATATCATTTACCTTGGTTTGTAACTACACACTTGTGGGTGTGATTCTGTGATTAGTTTCTCTTCCTCTCCAGGCTGTGAGCCCCAAAAGAACAGAAATCACATTGGTCTGGTTTGCTATTGTATTCCCAGGCCCAGTAACATGCCTCACATGTAGCAGAATGAATAAATGGGGCCACACAGAGCATGAAGAGGCCAGAGCTATCCTCAGTAAATCATGCCCAGATGTGGGAGGCCAGAAGAAGCATGAAACCCTGCCCTAGTTCCACAAAGCTATTGCCAAGTGGGCCAAGTGGAACCCAGGTTATCATCTTAGCAATCGTAACTCTGAAGGAAGCGTTCCACAATGCTGTATGTTGTGTGCTGGAACACATCCTGTTATGTGGCCACCTCATCAAAAACCCAGGCAAAGACAGTGTTAGGTCTTTGTTATTCTTGGAGCCATCATAAACGCTGCCAAATTTCAGGCCAGGAAATCCTCCATGGGTCTCCTCAGTGTTAAACATCAGCACCTTCTCATCCACCACTGAACCACCGGCTGCTTTTGACTTCCAACTCTCGAGTGGGGAGGAGCTGCACCTGAACTACCACCTGCACCATGCTGTCCTCCACAGCCATCATCATGGCAACATCTGGGTGAGACATGATGAAGATGAGGACTAATTCTACTTTATGCCTGATAAAATGCCCCCTGAGGCCCGGCACGGTGACCCATGCCTGTAATCCTGGCACTTTGGGAGGCCGAGGCGGGTGGATCACGAGATCAGGAGTCTGAGACCAGCCTGGCTAATACGGTGAAACACGTCTCTATTAAAAATTCAAAAATTAGCCGGGTGTGGTGTTGGGCACCTGTAATCCCAGCTACTCAGGAAACTGAGGCAGGAGAATTGTTTGTACCCGAGAGGCGGAGGTTGCAGTGAATTGAGATCACGCTATTGTACTCCAGCCTGGGTGACAGAGCGAGACTCTGACTCAAAAAAAAAAAAAAAAAAAAAAAAAAAAAACACCCTGAGCTCAGGAGTCTCCTCAATTCCTTCCCAATGGCTGGCCTCTGTTTTGTGCAACAGAGTGTAAAAAAAATAATGGTGCAAGCACCAGTTATTAATATGTATTATTTTCATTTCCAATACTACCTTTATCACGCCCACTATTACTGGGCTTTCTATATTCCACTAATCTATTTGTCAATTCTTGTGCCAGTACCACACTGTTTCCATGATATTACTTTATCATATGCTTTCTATCTCATAAGGCAAATATCCCTTCATCAGTCTTTTATTACAACTTTTTTGGCTATATTTAGGCATTTATTATGCTATTTGACTTTAAGAAAATTTTATTAATACAACTCCAAACCCAGAATCCCTGATTTCCTCAAAAACCCCGTTGGAATTACAGTTGATGCTGCATTAAATTTACATATTAATTATATTAAACCTTACATTTTATTATTTATTAATTTACCTATTTTTATATAAACCATTAGCAGCTTAGTACATTAAAGTGTTTCTGGAAAGACTGTGGCTCCTACCTTTATATCTGTTCAGGTATTTCTAAAATCCCTCAATAAGATTTTATAGTTTTCTCTCTCTTTGGTTAGGTTGTGTGATAGTCCTTTTCCTATAATTAGCAGATAAAATTTAATAATGAAATATTTCACCCCATTTCTATTCCAAGCTGACAATTGCTAGTAGAGAAACACAAACTTTTTTTCTATATTTTGCACTAGATCTACTATACTGAAATTCTCTTATTAACCCCAATTGATTTTATTAGGGCATATTGGGTTTTCCAACTATACAATTATGTATCAGAAGACAAAAGGCAAAAAAATTTACCCTTTTTCTCTGTGTGTATACTAAATACTTAATTTCTTGTCTATTGTAGTCGCTAGAACTTCAAAAACAATGTCAAAATATAATAACGATAATAATGTGCATTTCTGTTTTATTTCTGATTTTAAAGAAAATGGCTTCATTGCTCCACTATTTTGACATTAGTTCTGGACCCGAAGTCTTTATCAAACTAACAATTTCTTCTAATTTTATTTAAATTATTATTAGGAGAGTCTAGACTTTTATCTAATGCTCTTTTAGCATCTCCTGATATGTTTATGTGGGGTTTTTATCTCTTATTTTGTATCTCTGGTAAATTATTTGATATTACTCCTGGTATCAAACTAACCACGCATTCCCGGAAAAAGTCTTTCTCTGGCCATCGTAAACTTTTCAACACTTAAATAGTGAAATAGTCAAATTTTTATGGTTTTTATGTTATACTTAAGAAGCTATTCCTTCCCCTGAAGTAATCAATACTTTTCTTATATTTCTGTCTAATGCTTTTTCTTACAATTAGGTCTTCATAGAGATGGAAGCTTTTTGTGTGTCAGCTGTATGAGGAGTTTTCTAAATATCTTCTCTTTCAAATTGGTAAGCAATTATCTCAGGGTCAATTATTAAATAGTGCATTCTTTCTTCACTAGTTTAAAATGTCAAATTTTATGTAACTAAATTCTCAAAGAAATGTGAATTCATTTCTGGAATCTCTACTTTCTTTCACTGTGTTTATTTTTTATCCCAGTACCTCACTGATGAAATTACTGTGATTTAGTTGTATATCACATCATTGATCTTTTTCTTAGCTATTCTCAGACATTTTGTTTTGCATGTAATTTTAAAATCAGCTTATGAAGTTCTATGAAAATCCTCAGTAAGATTTTACTTTGGATTATTTTGAATCTATAGATTAATGTAAAGAGAATTAGCATCTTTACAAAATCAAATGTTTCCATCTAGGAACCAATATCTCTTTTCATTTATTCACAACTTTATAATCAATTTTATAGTTTTCCTCAGATGGTATTATGTGTTTCTTCATAAGTTTATTACTAGTTATTATATGGTCTTTGCTATATTGTGAATAGGCTCCTTTTAAGTTACATTTGCATTTTTTTGCCAGAATATATAAAAAGCTACTTATTTCTGTATACAGATCCTGTATCTGGCCACATTGATGAACACTCTCATTGGTTCTAAAATATTGCCAAGATTCTCTTAATTCTTTTAATACAATGCTAATTTAGTTTGCAAATGACAGTTACGTTCTATATTTAGCTTTTTAATATTTAATTCTTCACTTCCAGTAGCCATTAGGAATAAGTGTTAAAATTTATCATTGCTTTTTGGCACTTGATGAAATGATTACACAGTATTTCTTTGTTAGTCAGTTAATGTAAAGGGTGCCACAACAGAGTTTCTAACGTTAACCAGGTTATAACGCTAAACAGGTATTTACTCATTTTGACTCGTATCTCCCCAGACCTCTCTCACTTGCATTTTATATATTTTTAAAAACAGCTTATCAAGGGCAGGGATACACATTTTAGAACGCAGGAGTCACAAATTTTTGAAAAGTTTAGCCCAACTCTAGGGATATATTAACAGGTGTAAAAAGTAGTAGTTGTTCCTGGGCATTATGAATAGATAAATGCTTTTTAAGTAAACACTAGTTTCCACTGATGGGTCAAAAGTACCAATGGCATTTTGCAAAGAAAAGTGGGGTTTCTACCTGATATACAAGCAAGCTGGTATGATTTTCCTTGGGGAGTGAGTAAGTCAGAATTGAGCTGATTTGAAACTCCTGTCCTCTAATTTCTAAACTTCTCAATTTCTTCCCTATACAAAACAAGGAAAAATATCAACCAACTATAATTATTATACATGTAATCTTATTCTTGTCTTGACAATTAGATTACTATAAAAGCATATTAGCAACGTGCTATGTTAGGAATTGTTCAAAACACCTTATATATATTATCTTTTTAAGTTTTCACTGCAATTTCACAAGACAGATACTATTATTATACTCATTTTTAAATGAGAAAATGGAGACAGAAAGGGTTAAGCAATTTTCCCAAGGTCTCAATGCTCATGAATGATGGAGCCCCATTCTAAACAAGGCAGTCACACTACAGAGCCTGCTCTGTTGCCTTATAATAATATATTATGCTATGATGATCTCATTGTTCTAACAGTCTCTTATGTTCATATAATAATTAAAATAATCCCTTTTATTTATTTATTCATTTTTTTATTGAGACAGAATCTCTATATACTTTATTGAGACAGAGTCTCTATACACTAGGTGCCTGGACACCAGGCCCAACATGCAGCAGATGCTGAATTTGTTCTATGAATAAATAAAGGCTAGAGAAAAGCAGAGTCTGAATGCAAAAGTCTAAAACTAATTGTTACTGTGGCTAACAATTACTCGGTGCTTACTAGGCATCAGACACTATGCTAGGGGCTTTACAAATGGTGTTTAACTTTGACAATTGTTACATCCCTTCTGTACAATGAAAACAGGAGGCACAGGAACTTGACTCTCAGATGTAAAGTAGCAAGGCCAAAAATTGACTTCCTTCTGTCACCCAAGGCACTACTTCATCCTTGGGCTATTCTTGCCTGCACTTGGGCTTTGGCAGCTCCCATTTCACCCTCAACTTGTTACCCACAAAAGAACAGCTTCCCAGGATCACTTGAGCATTTTCTTTTTATGAAGTCTTGCAGAGACAAAAGTCATGTTCCTAAGGCTGTAATTGATAATAGTTGTATTTCTTCCTAATTGGATCATTTTATTTATCTGTTGTCTTATATTTATTTGTTTATTGTCTTAAATTTCTGGCTAGGACCTTCAGTACAATATTGAATATTCAATATTGTGTTACTCCTCAACATATTGAGGAGTAATAGCATCCTCATCTCTTTTCTGATTTTGTAAAGAATGCTATTATTTCACACTTTGTTGGTTTAAGGTACAATGTTGAATAGAATCTATTCAATATTGTATTACTCCTCAATAGCATCCTCATCTCTTTTCTGATTTTGTAAAGAATGCTATTATTTCACATTTTGTTGGTCTAAGGAAATATTTCGCCATTTCTAGTTTGTCAATACATATATTAAAAAATCATGAATTGCTGTGGAATTTCATTGATTTCTATTTCTTTTCCTATATTTGTTTCTAAGGTTATTTTTTATTTGTTTTTTTTATTGATTCCTTCATTAGTATTGCCAGATGTTTGGAATTTTTATTATTCTTTTCAAAAATATAGCTTTTGGCTAAGTTAATCCTCTCTATTATATGGTAAAACTCCATTTCATTAATTTATTCTTTTAACTTCATCTTATTTTATGTCTACATATGTGTCCTCTTGTTCTATTTTATTGAAGTTTGATATTTGCCTCACTAATTTCCAGCTTTTTTTTTTTTTTT
>NC_037688.1:215226-229125 GCF_003255815.1 Theropithecus gelada
TAAAAACAGCTTATCAAGGGCAGGGATACACATTTTAGAACGCAGGAGTCACAAATTTTTGAAAAGTTTAGCCCAACTCTAGGGATATATTAACAGGTGTAAAAAGTAGTAGTTGTTCCTGGGCATTATGAATAGATAAATGCTTTTTAAGTAAACACTAGTTTCCACTGATGGGTCAAAAGTACCAATGGCATTTTGCAAAGAAAAGTGGGGTTTCTACCTGATATACAAGCAAGCTGGTATGATTTTCCTTGGGGAGTGAGTAAGTCAGAATTGAGCTGATTTGAAACTCCTGTCCTCTAATTTCTAAACTTCTCAATTTCTTCCCTATACAAAACAAGGAAAAATATCAACCAACTATAATTATTATACATGTAATCTTATTCTTGTCTTGACAATTAGATTACTATAAAAGCATATTAGCAACGTGCTATGTTAGGAATTGTTCAAAACACCTTATATATATTATCTTTTTAAGTTTTCACTGCAATTTCACAAGACAGATACTATTATTATACTCATTTTTAAATGAGAAAATGGAGACAGAAAGGGTTAAGCAATTTTCCCAAGGTCTCAATGCTCATGAATGATGGAGCCCCATTCTAAACAAGGCAGTCACACTACAGAGCCTGCTCTGTTGCCTTATAATAATATATTATGCTATGATGATCTCATTGTTCTAACAGTCTCTTATGTTCATATAATAATTAAAATAATCCCTTTTATTTATTTATTCATTTTTTTATTGAGACAGAATCTCTATATACTTTATTGAGACAGAGTCTCTATACACTAGGTGCCTGGACACCAGGCCCAACATGCAGCAGATGCTGAATTTGTTCTATGAATAAATAAAGGCTAGAGAAAAGCAGAGTCTGAATGCAAAAGTCTAAAACTAATTGTTACTGTGGCTAACAATTACTCGGTGCTTACTAGGCATCAGACACTATGCTAAGGGCTTTACAAATGGTGTTTAACTTTGACAATTGTTACATCCCTTCTGTACAATGAAAACAGGAGGCACAGGAACTTGACTCTCAGATGTAAAGTAGCAAGGCCAAAAATTGACTTCCTTCTGTCACCCAAGGCACTACTTCATCCTTGGGCTATTCTTGCCTGCACTTGGGCTTTGGCAGCTCCCATTTCACCCTCAACTTGTTACCCACAAAAGAACAGCTTCCCAGGATCACTTGAGCATTTTCTTTTTATGAAGTCTTGCAGAGACAAAAGTCATGTTCCTAAGGCTGTAATTGATAATAGTTGTATTTCTTCCTAATTGGATCATTTTATTTATCTGTTGTCTTATATTTATTTGTTTATTGTCTTAAATTTCTGGCTAGGACCTTCAGTACAATATTGAATATTCAATATTGTGTTACTCCTCAACATATTGAGGAGTAATAGCATCCTCATCTCTTTTCTGATTTTGTAAAGAATGCTATTATTTCACACTTTGTTGGTTTAAGGTACAATGTTGAATAGAATCTATTCAATATTGTATTACTCCTCAATAGCATCCTCATCTCTTTTCTGATTTTGTAAAGAATGCTATTATTTCACATTTTGTTGGTCTAAGGAAATATTTCGCCATTTCTAGTTTGTCAATACATATATTAAAAAATCATGAATTGCTGTGGAATTTCATTGATTTCTATTTCTTTTCCTATATTTGTTTCTAAGGTTATTTTTTATTTGTTTTTTTTATTGATTCCTTCATTAGTATTGCCAGATGTTTGGAATTTTTATTATTCTTTTCAAAAATATAGCTTTTGGCTAAGTTAATCCTCTCTATTATATGGTAAAACTCCATTTCATTAATTTATTCTTTTAACTTCATCTTATTTTATGTCTACATATGTGTCCTCTTGTTCTATTTTATTGAAGTTTGATATTTGCCTCACTAATTTCCAGCTTTTTTTTTTTTTTTTAATGGAGTTTTGCTGTTGCTGCCCAGGCTGGAGTGCAATGGTGTGATTTTAGTTCACTGCAAACTCTGCCTCCTGGATTCGAGTGATTGTCCTGCCTCAGCCTCCCAAGTAGCTGGGATTACAGGTATCCACCACCAAGTCCGGCTAAATTTTTGTATTTTTAGTAGAGACGGGTTTTCACCATGTTGGCCATGCTGGTCTCGAACTCCTGACCTCCAGTGATCCACCCACCTCAGCCTCTCAAGTGCTGGGAAGCACTATGTCTGGCCAGCGTTTTAAATAAAATTTCTAACGTAAACCTTTAAAACTACAAATTACCCACTACGTATTGTTTTAATTGCATACTACAAGTTTTACAAATAGTAATGTATTATTGTTTCATGCTAATTATCTTTTAATTACAGTTACAATTTTCTATTTGAATAAGTATATTAAAAAATATCCTGGTCCAGGTGCAGTGGTTCATGCCTGTAATCCCAACCAGCACTTTGGGAGGCCAAGGTGGGCGGATCATGAGGTCAGGAGACTGAGACCACCCTGGCCAACATAGTGAAATCCTGTCTCTACTAAAATACAAAAAATTAGCCAGATGTGGTGGTGCACGCCTGTAGTCCCAGCTACTCAGGAGGCTGAGGCAGGGGAATTGCTTGAACCTGGGAGGCAGAGGTTACAGTGAGCTGAGATCAGGCCACTGCACTCCAGCCTGGCAACAGAGTGAGACTCCATCAAAAAAAAATCCTAATATGAATTTGTTTTTTCTTATTTACTTGTATTTATAACTTAATGGCTTTGGATAAAGAATACTACCGAGACCAGCTTGGTCATGGAGACCCTAACCTAATGGTGCTAGAGGAATTAAAGATACACACAGAAAAATATGGCATGTGGAGTGGGAAATCAGGGGTCTCACAGCCTTCAGAGCTGAGAGCCCCAAACAGAGATTTACCCACACATTTATTAACAGCAAGCCAGTGATAAGCATTGTTTCTATAGATTATAGATTAACTAAAAGTATTCCTTTCCGGAAACAAAGGGATGGGCCAAAATAAAGGGATGGGTTCTGGCTAGTTATCTGCAGCAGGAACATGTCCTTAAGGCACAGATTGCTCACGCTATTGTTTGTGGTTCAGGAACACCTGTAAGGAATTTTCCACCCTGGGTGGGCCAGGTATTCCTTGCCCTCATTCTGGTAAACCAACAACCGTCAGCATGGGCATCATGGCCATCACAAACATGTCACAGTGCTGCAGAGATTTTGTTTATGGCCAGTTTTGGGGCCAGTTTATGGCCAGATTTGTGGGCCTGTTCCCAACAAGTCCCCCTTTTTTGTTTTGCAAAGAGATAAAAGCAAAGGCAGCTTTGTCATGGTGAGTTACTTCTCAGAGGAGTCGGGATCCACATCTGCAGACTATACAAAGACAAACAACACAGATTAAAAGCACAATCAGCATTGAAATCACAGAGCTTCCAAGTGTTTTTATCCATTTCAATGGGTTACTAGTTGCTAATCTCTCTGCAGCTCCTTCAAGCACTCCAGTTCCTGGCATTAAGGTCAGGTGTGCCTGTGATGCTCTAAATATTTTTTCTTGTAATTTTGCAATATCCAAAGACAAGTTTGTAGAGTGTCCTTCTAGATGCTTTTTTAATATTTCCCAAATTTTGATCTTATTAAAAGCTATTAATAGTTTCCACAAATCCTTATGTTTAGCTCCCACAATGGGCCATATCATTTGAGGTTGAGGTGCTACTATACTACCATGTTTCCAGATAATAGGAATTCTTGCCACATGTCTTACCATTTCTACCATCTGGCCATTTTGTTCAGACAAGCTGAACATAGTGTGGCTGTGGCATGCAGACTGAGAGGTGCAATTTAAGCTAAACATCCCCTTATGGGACCAATCAATAATTATTCCATAGGAATTGTTGCACAGCACCTCTGCCTGTTCTGCAGTGCAATTTTCCTAAACAAGTAGGTTCATTATTTCTGGCCAGGTCCGATTCTGTTTACAAATAGGTTTTTGAGGGTGGTATGCCTCAATTATAGGAGCAGATTTATTATGGCACATACTGAGATCAGAAAGCATGTGTAACTGTGTCATAAAGTGATTACATCCAGGCATTATTGCCAGTCAAGATTGATAAATATGCCCAATAAGTATAATTGTTCTCTGTGTCAGCCTTTGTTGAAGGAATACTCACGGCAATGGTGATCACCGCTATCATAGCTAGCATTAAATTACTCATTGTGCCTGACCGTCCCACTTTCCTCAGGTTTTCTTCCACCATCCATGATAGCTTCTTGATCTGTCCCCAGGTAGGTGGCTGTGTTTGACGGGTGTTGCTCATGACAGTTGGGTTCCTCCTCAGCATCAGTGTTGACATGGCTGCAACTGGGTGGTCCTTGGGATCCTCCCAGAACCTCTTCCTCAGCATCTGGCTCATGATAAGGTTTCAGTTGTCTTGATGGTATCCAAATTGGCTGTTGATTCAGTCCTGGAGAAATAAAAGCATAGCCTCTACCCCAAGTTATTATTTTACCTATTTCTCAACTTTTGTTATCAGATCTCTCCACCAAACCAGTTTTTCTGCTTCTGTCTTTGCAGCTGGTTTCTGTAGATGCTGTTCAACTGCTGATAACATCTGGCATTTAGGCAGGTTCAAAAAATTTAAAGTCAATAATGCTAGTTTCAATTGCATATGTAGTGTCCTGCAGTCCCACTTTCTCCTTTTTTTGTTTTTGCAGCTGCTGTTTCAGGGAGAGATTCATTCTTTCCACTATGGCTTGTCTTTGAAAATTATATGGGATACCAGTAATGTGTTTAATATTCTATATAGAGAAAAATATAACTATAGAGTTTGGCTAGTATAGCCTGGGGCATTATCTGTTTTAATAGAAGCTGGAATGCCCATCACTGTAAAACATTGCAAAAGGTGACATTTAACACAGGCAGAAGACTCTCCTGATTGACATGTAGCCAAGACAAGGTGAGAAAAGGTGTCCACACATACATGTACATAAGCTAGCCTCTCAAATGAGGGAACATGTGTGACATGCATTTGCCAAAGAGAATTAGGTTCCAATAGCAGCCATTGCTCTATCCAAATTGGCTTATCTGTTAACCATTTTAAAGGTATAGGTTCTGGAGGCTTAACAATGGCCGTCATCAAAAATGATATCCTAAACCTTGGCAGGAACTTTGTCTTTCCACTTGAAGTGGTTCCTTCAAACCTTGCAAATGTTTTCCTAGTCCCATACTAGGGACATACCCCACTTCTTGCATCATATGTTGACTTTGAGAACTGTATAATTGCTCTGGAATTAGAACGTGTGCTCCCCATTGTTGTGATAAATCTCTGCCCCATAAATTTATAGGTAGAGAAGTTATAATTGGTTAAATAGTCCCAGGTTATCCACCGGGCCCTTCATAATGCAAAATATAACTACTTTGATATACTTCAGGGGCCTACCAACTCCAATTATGTTAAATTGAGCAGGTTGAATTGGCCAAGCAGATGGCCAGTGCTGTAGAGAAAAGATTGAAATGTCCACTCCTGCATCTACCAAATCTTTAAAATTCTTTCCCTGAATAGTTATTTCACAGGTAGAATGTTTATCAGTAATTTGATTTACCCAATAAGCTGCTTTGCTTTCTTTATTTGTGCTTACAAATCCTCCTGTTTATTTAATTTCATTTTTCTCCATTTCCACATATGGCACAATCAGGAGGTGTGCTGTATGCACTCCTGGCTCTGCTTTCCAGGGAACAGAAGTAGATATGACAATTTGAATTTCCCCATTGTAATCTGAATCAATGACTCCTGTTTGTACTTGTACCCCTTTTAAATTTAAATTAGACCTGCCTAGAAGTAATCCTATCATCCCCACTGGCAAGGGTCCGCAGACCCCTGTTGGAACTTTTTGCAGCAGTTCCCCAGGCAGAAGGCTCACAGCTTTTGTGCAGCATAAATCTACTGCAACAGGAGACAGACATTGTACAGGGATGAGGGAATGGCCTGAGCCAGAAATGTCCCAGTTTGAAATGGGGCCCAGGACGGGCACTTCATGGCATTTCCTGAAATTGGGTTCCCACCTTTATCAAATTTAGAGTGACATTGATTACCCCAATGTTTTCCCTTTTTACATTTTGGACATATTTCAGGCTCAGAAATTTTCTTTTTTCCCTTATCTGGCGGCCTGACTCGCTTATTTTTTCTACATTCATTTTCAGTATGACCATGCTTCTCACAGTTAAAACAAGTTTCAGAAAACTGAGTATTTCCTTTACCCACTTTCAGTCTTGCCATAGCTTGTGCCAACAAAGTAACTTTATGCAGATTGCCTCTGATACCATGTTAGGCCTTTATATAATCAACTAAATGTGCTTTCCCTCTAATAGGTCACAGAACAGCCTGGCAATTGGGATTAGCGTTGTCGAAAGCTAATAACCACAACACTATACCCTGAGCAGATGAATCTGCAATCACCTTTTTAAGAGACTCCTGTAACTGAGCTAATTTAAAAGGAAAAAACTCAAATGTAGCTATAATATTTCCCTGTCGATCTGGGGAGTGTATTCTAACAGGGAAGTGCCAAGCCTCTATATCACCTGCTCTTCTAGCTTGCTGAATTCCTGGCTGAATAGAACTGAGAGCAGTAGCTCGAGGCACTGCTTGAACAGTCAATGGGGCAACTACTTTTTGCCCAGTGTCCTCCAGGAAAGAAAGATCTGGAGGTTCAGGCCACTCTTTTTCTTCAAAATAATGAGGTGTGGAGAAGGGTAGGGATGAACCTCTTCCTCCTTTGCCACCTTAGCTGGCAAAGAAACCTGCTCTGTCGCTTCTCCTGTTAGTTTGTTATACTCTCCTTCCCCTTTATTATTAGTGTGTAATGGTTCCAAAGTGGAATGAACCAGAGCCCACACTTGTCCCATTGTTACCCTGATGCTTCCGAGCTCCCCTTCTTACTCACCACGGGGATTGCTTAAGAGTACTCGGGTGTCCTCCTGCTTAGTTCCAACCATCGCTCTGGCAACCCTTCAACCTGGGTTTGAGCCCCACTTATGGGCATCACTTGCTGAGACAAGCTCAGTCATGGAGACCCTAACCCAGCGGCACTAGAGGAATTAAAGACACACACAGAGAAATATAGCATGTGGAGTGGGAAATCAGGGGTCTCACAGCCTTCAGAGCTGAGAGCCCCAAACAGAGATTTACCCACACATTTATTGACAGTAAGCCAGTGATAAGCATTGTTTCTGTAGATTATAGATTAACTAAAAGTATTCCCTATGGGAAACAAAGGGATGGGCCAAAATAAAGGGATGGGCTCTGGCTAGTTATCTGCAGCATGAATATATCCTTAAGGTGCAGATTGCTCATGCTGTTGTTTGTGGTTCAGGAATGCCTTTAAGCAGTTTTCCACCCTGGGTGGGCCAGGTGTTCCTTGCCTTCATTCAGGTAAACCCACAACCTTCAGTGTGGGCGTCATGGCCATCATGAACATGTCACAGTGCTGCAGAGATTTTTTTATGGCCAGTTTTGCAGCCAGTTTATGGCCAGATTTGGGGGCTGTTCCCAACAAAATACAATATGTACAATACTCTGATAATATTTAGATTTGCTTTCTGGCAAGGTAGAAGAAAATATATAAATGACTCTAAAAATATGCTACCTATATACTTTTAAATATATAAAGACAAGCATCTTGAAGTAATTCTCTGAGGTGGGGAAACTCATCTGTGAGAAAGGCAGAGAATGAATGAATAAGCTTACATTTTTTTTCAAGCATGGATGCAGTGATGGCAGAAGCAAAAAATAGGGAGAAGATTGGAGAAAGCAATGCAGAGTTGAGATTTTCTCCTCTGAGTGAGGCTTAACTTCTCTGTGCCTAAGTTTCCCAACCTGTGAACTGTAAACAATATCAGTATCTGCCCCATAAGTTTGGGAAGATTAAATGAGTTCATTCAAGAAAGTGCTCAATACATCATAGCCGTTAGTGTCAGAATTATACGACACATGACCTTTTTCCATGATATCAGAGGAATCAGTATCTTCAATAAAATCTGTAAGTTCATTGGCACAGACCAGTCATGTCACTTCAGCACCCTAAAGGGTCAAAGCTAAGAGGACAAGCATCCTAGGAGAAGTAACAGAGAACTGGTCTTCTATCATACAGACTTTTTTTATTTCCTTCTTCATTCAGTCAAATGTTGACTGTGTGCCACAGTAACAAAGTTATAGCCACTATCACATGTATCACTGCATTCAGTTTTGTAAACACCCGTGGAGAGGGTCTTAGCTACTTCTCAGTCACATTCAGGGAGTCTCAGGTCTCCAGGTCTAATGAGCAGATGAACCCAATTCTTCCTCACATGCAAGGAGGAGGAGCTTTCACAGAGCCCATGTACAGAGGGCTAGGCCCTGGTGCAGCTGTGCGGGCCCAGTGTCCCTCCAGCACAGGTCAGAAGAGAGGTCCCCATTTCCAGCAGGGATGTGTTAAGGGAGTGCCCAGCTTCTTGCCTGTTGGCAGAAGAGCTAAGGAAGGGCTTGCTTGTCTGACATAATGTAAAAGAGTCTTGGAACATGTCCTGGGTCCAGGGTCTAAAACCCTTTGTAGCCTATGGAACACCAAGCTCTTTGTCAAAGGGTGGAAGGCTGTCCTGCCACACTGCAATCTAAGCCTAGGGCGTAAAACCCCTTGTGGCTTGGAGAGAACCCAGGGCTCAGGGCATAAAACCCCTTGTAGCCTCTGGAATGTGCCCAGACTCGCTGACCCCTTGCTCCTTGCTCTCCCAAGATCATAAATGGATTGTGTCTTGAATCAGAAGATCCTGTTCTCCCTTATCTCAAGTAGCAGAGCATATGCTAAACCGTCACAGCTACACTTGATTCATCGCCACCTTTCTATCCTCATGTCCTCACCTGTCTACCCCCACATCCGCACATCCTCACTACCTGCTTCTTTGATTACCAATAAATAGTGTGGGCTCCCAGAGCTCCAGGCCTTCACAGCCGCTAAACTGGCCTTGGTCCCCTGGACCCATCCTATGTACACTTAACTTGTCTTGTCTCATTCCTTTGACTCCGCCGGACTTCCTAGCCCCACAACCTGGTGTTGGGTCCGATCACCCCAACATTGCCCTGTTCAGAGATCACCTGGAACCTGCCGGGGTGGCGGCAGAGCTCAGTCTCTGCCTGGTACCATCAATTCCGGCACAAAAGAAGCCTGGCTCAGGCTCCCACCAGAGCAGCTGGGTCCGTGCTTCTCAGACCTGAGAGCAGGAGTCCGCGAGGCAGGTACCGGCGTGGGCCAGGGTTTACCCTCTGCGACTTTTCCACCGCTGGCGTCGTTGCTGGCTGGCTGGCGCGCCCCGCCACAGACAGGAGCACCCCCGCAGCAGATCGCGCCCGACACCTTCCCCTATCAGGGCCAATCTCCACATGGCGCCACGCATTCAAATTAGCCTCGCCGGTGGTTCGTGCTGCCCACTGGTCGCTGTCTGGATGGCTGATTGGCTGTTTCCTGAGTAACAAAGTACAGTGGACGCTGTTCACAGTGCATTTGCCCACTTCCCCTCTCTTTGGGCTGGAGCTTCCAGGCAGTGTCTACCAGGCTGAACAGACTCCAGTGGCCGGCAGAAATCAGGAGGGGATTGGAACATGCGGGGCCACGGCCAGTCTCCGAGGTCCCCGGCAGAAAGAATTACAGCAACCAAACATCCAACAGTGTTTAAACCTGTTGTTGTTGTTGTTGTTGTTTTTCCTGTGAGCTAAATTTGCATCCATTTATACAAGGGAGGATTCTCAATGGCAGTCCAGCGTCTCTTCCCGGTCCAGGACCATCCCAAGAATGAACTTTAACGACAGCCTTAATGTGGCAGAGCCAATGGATACCAAGAACAGCAATTCCATCTGATTGGCTTTGACAGTGTCAGGGGAGCAACATGACTGATGATTGTGTATGAGGCTTGGCCCTTTACACCGCCGGTGGTGTGCGCTGCTTCCATCACGCACAGCTGCCTGCTGCTTGGATCCTGGTGCAACAACCTCATCCTTTTCTCAAACACCAGAGGTTGTGAGGGTGGAAGAGCTTTCATTTTTGTCTCAATCACTAACTAGTGTTGAGACTGTGGGAGTCACTTCAGCTCTCTGACTATTAATTTCCTCCTTTATGAAATGAGGTAAATGTCCCGTCCATTCTACTCACTCAGGGCAGCAAGGATATGGGAGCCCTCCAACTCCCCAACATATGTAAGAGGACAGCTCCCTATGCATTTGATCAGGATTAAACAGGTGATGGCTGCAAAGAGCCAGGCGCTCACTACTTTCAGTAAAACTTATCTATTACCACAGTGGGGCTGTGAGCAGGTCTGGGGAATGTAAGAGAAAGGGCAGGCAAGATTCCCTCTCTGTACCTGACATCAGGCTACTAGAGTCACTATTCAACACCTGGTTGACTTGGCCCCAACTATTCACCTCTCTAGACCTCAACTAACCTTATAAAATAGAATAGTACCCCTGGTTTGTGAATTTAAGAAATCTGTGTGAAGGTGCTCTCATTGCAAAGTTAAAAGAAACTTTGGGTACTCTTGCCATCTCCACTACCCATGATAAATAACAATTAAAAAAAAAAAAATGGGCCAGACTCCGTGTCTGACACCTGTAATCCTAGTAATTTGGGAGGCTGAGGAGGGTGAATACTTTGAGCTCAGCAGTTTGAGACCAGTCTGGGCAACATGGCAAAACCCTGTCTCTAAAAAAGATAATAATAATAATAACAATTAGCTGGGGGTGGTGGCATGTGCCTGTAGTCCTAGCTACTTGGGAGGCTGAAGTGAAAAAATGGCTTGAGCCCAGGAGGTGGAGGTTGCAGTGAGCTGAGATCACGCCACTGCACTCCAGCCTGGGTGACAGAGCCAAACCCTGTCTCAAAAATATAAAATAAAGGGTGGCTTATGGCATCAGGGTTCTCTCCCCTCTTACCAGGATCTGTATTTCAATAGAGGTTTGGGGTCCCCAGAAGCCATCAGGGGAGGCTCTTGTGTTCTATAAGCCAGGTATTGCCCTGGTCCTATTCTGGTTTGGACAATTAGCTACAGCTGAGGTGAGCCAGGACAAAGCAAGGGGCAGAGGTAGGCTCTGCTGTGGGCAGGGGACAGGGGATACTTGTTGGATAATCTTGGGTTAGTCACTAAGTCTCTCAGAGCTTTGGTTTCTGAAGGTATAAAATAGAGAAATTTTTTTTTTAGACAGAGTCTTACTCTGTCACCCAGGCTGGAATGTAATGGCGTAATGGCGTGGTCTCAGCTCACTGCAATCTCTGCCTCCCAGGTTCAAACAATTCTCCTGTCTTGTCCTCCTGAGTAGCTAGGACTACAGATGCATGCCGCCACACCCAGCTAAATTGTGTATTTTTAGTAGAGATGAGGTTTCAATATGTTGGCCGGGCTGGTCTTGAACTTCTGACCTCATAATCCACCCACCTTGGCCTCCCAAAGTGCTGGGATTACAGTATTATAGGCATGAGCCATGACACCCAGCCAGAATACTTAATTTTTACAGAGGTTAGAAATAATGTAGGTAAAGCACGTTACAGACATTCAATAAAGTAGTAATGGATATTCCCATATTTATTTATTCAACAACTCTTTACTAATATAAAACAGGTGGGCTCAGCGAATAGGGTGGTCAGTGATAAATACCCTTTTTCTACCCTGACACAGTGTGCAGCCTATGGGAGAAATTGGACAATTAAGTATGAACAATGATGTGAGACAGGAACTATAATGAGAACGTGAAGGGGCATGGGGGCAAGGTAATGGCATGTTAGCTGAGGTCTGAAGAAAGACCGGGAGCTAGTCTGGCAAAAGAGGCTGTTCCTTGGAGCTCAGATGACAAGGGAACACAATCTCACAAGTGAAGGTCAGCCTTACTGAATGGTCCTGAGAGGTCTTGGTAAGGCCTGACCAGGCCCACCTTAGTGGAACAAATGGAAAACTCCTGAGGCCTACACCACAGATGCTGATAAGAGGAGATTGATTTGGAGTTGCCTGAAGAAGAATTTCAAGACCTACAACCCTGACCTGAAGGCTGGGTGAAGAACTTGTTTTCTTCTGTGAAGACAGAAGGTGATTCTAAGCTGATGTGATTGGGGATGTGAAAAGCAGTAGGCTCCGTGATGTTATGAGGTGTGTGGACATCTGACACTAACTGAGATTTCCAAGACTGCTGAACTTATATGCTCAAAGGAAGCAGAAAAGCAGCACATCCTCAAACCTGCACCCTTAGACAGCACATCCTTTTCACTGAGGTGTGGCATTAGCTGCTTCACATACAGACAAATTTTAAAAGGTCTTTGATTTACATCCAAGATATCATTGTTGCCATCTTAAACACAGGCCAAACGTTGAGATCTAGCCTAGCACAGAGGCCAAACATGAAAAGGACTGAAAAGTTTCCACTTGGTTTATTAATAAGGAGGTCATGGGTGGCCTTGACAGGAGCAGATTCAGAGGAGTGGCAGCAGCCAGATGATGGTGGGACTTGATAAAGTAGTAATACTTTTTCTTTTTATTTTTTGAGATGGAGTCTCGCTCTGTTGCTCAAACTGGAGTGCAGTGTCATGATCTCGGCTCACAGCAACCTCTGCCTTCCCGGTTCAGGTGCCTCAGCTTCCTAAGTGGCTGGGATTGCAAGCTTGTGCCACCACACCCAGCTAATTTTTGTACTTTTAGTAGAGACAGGGTTTCATCATGTTGCCCAGGCTGGTCTCAAACACCTGACCTCAAGTGTTCTGCCTGCCCTGGCCTCCCAAAGTGCTGGGATTACAGGCATGAGCCACTGCACCCAGCCAAGTAGTAACAACTTTTAAGGCATTTGACTTTCAAAGAAAGCAAAGAAATTAGGTATTAACTGGAGAGGGGTAAGGGATCAAGGGAGAATTTTTAAGAATAAGAGATTTAAATAATGATGGAAAAAAGCTGATATACAGTGAGCAGCTGTGCTGGGTGTGGTGGCTCATGCCTGTAATTCCAACATTTTGGGAGACCAAGGAGGTGGAGAGCAGCCTGGGCAGCATAGTGAGACCTTATCTCCACACACACAAAAATAAAATAAAAATTAGGGAGGTGTAGTGGCAGGCATGTGGAGTACCAGCTATTTGCAAGGGTGAGGTGGGAAGATCATTTGAGCCCAGAAATTGGAGCCTCCAATAAGCTATAATTGTGCCACCGTACTTCAGCTCGGGCAACAGAGCAAGACCCTGTCTCATAAATACATATAGTGAGAATGAGCAGCTGAAGATTAATCAAGAGATGTGGTTATCAATTAAGCCAAGTCTCCAAGAAGTTGGGAGTTAGAGTGATCAACGACCTCAAGTTGACTGGCTGGGACTGAAGGTTTTTACAGATACAAGACTTTCAGTTTTAAAAGTGGGACAGTCCTGGGCAAGAAACGACAGGTTGGTCATCCTGGTGGGAGGGCACAGGATGTAGTCAGGGTGTAGCAGGATGAGCCACAGACAAAACTCCTCAGACACAGGATTAAAGAAGGAAGAGGTTTTTCCTTCAGCTGGGAGTGTCAGCAGACTCACATCTTAAGAACTGAGCTCTCTAAAAAAGAAATTCTTGGCTTTTTTAAAGGCTTACAACTTTAAGGGGTCCACGTGAAAGGGTCATGATAAACTGAGCAAGCATGGGAAACGTGACTGGGGGCTACATACATCAGCTAACAGAACAAAAAGTTTTACAATGCTTTTTTCATACAGTGTCTGGAATTTACAGATAACACAAGTAGTTTAGGTCCAGGGTTGATGATATTATTACTATTAAGATTTTTTCCTTCATTTCAACTTTGGTGAATCTGGCAGTTATGTGTCTTGGAGTTGCTCTTCTCGAGGAGTATCTTTGTGGCGTTCTCTGTATTTCCTGGATTTGAATGTTGGCCTGCCCTACTAGGTTGGGGAAGTTCT
>NC_037688.1:234059-354653 GCF_003255815.1 Theropithecus gelada
GTAATTCCTCCTTTAGCTCTGAGAAATTTGATGGACTGAAGCCTTCTTCTCTCATCTCATCAAAGTCATTCTCCGTCCAGCTTTGATCCGTTGCTGGCGATGAGCTGCGCTCCTTTCCTCCTGTCTTGTGAACTAGGCAAGGTGAGGGGAGGAGGGCAGCAGGAGTGGTAGTGGTCTCCTTCCTTATCCCCCACTTCGAGAATTTTCACTAATTAGTGGGAGTTCTCACTTTTATTTTCACTTTCTGAGTCTCTGTGAGACAGAGCAATAGAGTTTTATGTAATACACTTGTGCTGAAGTTTTCTGATGAGCCATGGTAGCTACAAAACCTTTTATCATTTGAAGGAGCAAGTGTAATACACAGGGGAGCAGCAAGCAAGTTTCCATTACCAGTAATACACTTATAATGAGGGTTTTAAATTTTTTATAGCTGGAAACTATTTTCTAAATGAAGACCTAGGATCAAACCTATGTTAAACCTGTACAGGCACATGTACCAACTTTGTCATGTCCTAAGCAGGTTAGTTTTCTTTTTACTGGGTCTTAAAAGCTTTTTCTTAGTGAGTAACACAGTATTTTTTAATAACAGAAGTTTTTAAGAGCCAGAGGCTTGAACATGGGGTGTCTGTTTTGGGAAAGACTTAAAGTTATCTTGAGGCATTAACTCTTTTGCTTCTCAAGGCCATTGGTCTCTTATGTTAGCCTTTTTATAAACATAACATGAAGAAACATCCAGGCTGCAAGCAATGTTTTCAGCCAACTGAGCAAATAGCTTTTTTTCTTTTCTTTCTTTCTTTCTTTTTTTTTTTTTTTGCTAAAGGAGGAAGTTCTGGTAACTGCTGGTTTATATGTTTAAAGAATGACTGAAAGACCTTGGAATTGTTGCTGCACTGGACGGGTCTGGGTTTCCGAAGTAGTATGTGTACAGTGGGGACACCTTATATAGGTGTTTCTTCCAGCATGGTTATGGGGGGTAACAACACCAAAACAATGTACAGCATATTCATATCCAGCAAGGACAAAATAGGTCCTCACCTGGGAAAAAGGTTGAATACAGTGACAGAACAATAGGAAAACAGTTAGCATTACAGGACAACTATTAGTCTTAAGATGTTTAACTACATTTACTTGCTTGATGAGTCCTCAAGCTTTGGCCATGTGTAAGACTAGTCAGCTGCTGGTGTGTGACTAGAGCAGGGCTTGTTGTCTCCTCAAGCTTCAGCTGTGTGTAGACTGGTCAGTCTCTGGAGTGACCAGAGCAGGGCTGTCATCCTCAGCAGCAGCTTGGTCTTGTCTCAGGATCAGCCAGGTTGGATGATCTGTGTCCTGCTGGCTGGTCCACTTGCCTTCAGCTGCCAGTGTTAGCTGACTGTGGTGGATCCAGGACACAACACCCTCAACTTTAGCAGCAGTGGGAGTGGACAAGGTTACAGTATAGGGCTCATCCCATATGGGTCCTAGAAAAATTAGATTTTACCTTAAACAGAGCCACTAGATTTAAAGGGGTGTCAGGCTTATAGGCATTTTCATTTATTTAATTATGAACACTTTGTATGGCTACTTTTAAAGCCTGCATTTGCTTTTTTTTAAGGTTAATTCCTTTAGTTTCTGGAGGTCACCTTTAATTTGACCTATGATTTGGGGGTGACCAACCGAACAAAATCTTATAGGGCAAATATCTAGTTTGTTTGGTGTGGGTGCACCCGACTCGGAGGAGGACCATAGGCAAAAACCTGATTTGATCTTAAATGAATTTCCTGGCAATAATTTTTTTCAGTAGCTGCTCGAGTGTCCAGTTCATGCGTTCCACCTTTTCTTGAACTTTGTGGCTGATAGTTTGTGTGTAACTTCTATTTTATTTTTAACAGTCTTGTTAAATCTTGCAATATTTCAGCTACAAATGCTGGCCTATTGTCTGACTTTAAAGTTAGAGGTAGTCTAAACCTGGGAACAAGGTCTTTTAACAGTACTTTAGTCACTTCTTGTACTTTTTCTGTCCTAGTGGAGAAAACTTTAACTTAAATTGAAAAGGTGCAAACAAGCACTAACATGTACCGACAGCCTCCAGCCCGGGGCAGTTCTGTAAAGTCTATAAACACATTTTCACAAGGTATGGCTCTTTTTCCTGTTTAAGTTTTTCAGAGGAGGGGTTCTTCCCCCCCAACCCACACTCCCCCTTTGTAACTCTATCTAGTGGCTTAGCTTTCAGTGAGAAATTGGAATCCAGATATAGCAGAATCTTGCTGCTTTTAACTTCTAATGTGACCATGGGCTCCTGGGAGCCTAATGAAAAGGTGCCTAGTCTGTCTTAGTCTTTACATTCTTCAGTTCCTGTCAGCCTGATCAGATCAGTATTTGGTTCCTCCAAGGTGCGGCAGCTGATGGCCTCTTTGTCTTGCGGCCTTGGCCATTTCCTTTATTGCCCTTTGAACATTTACCGTTCTAGTGTCCTTTCCTTTTGCATCTCGCACATTAATCTCTCTCTAACCTTGTCCAGCTCTTGAGTCCTTGCTTGAGTTCTTTCACATTTACATCCACGTCCACATCCTCTCACATTGCTAATTTTTCTTTTTATAAGAGCTGTTGCTGATAGATTGGCTTTTTTTCTTAAGTCTTTAATTTTCTCTTTGTCTCTTCCCTTCTGAGTTCTCCTGCTCTTAACAGCCAGCTGGTGGGGCTGGGCAAGGGCACCGGCCCTGCCCCCATGCACTGCTGTCTCTCTTGTTTTCTTCTGATTCTCTTTTTTCACACTTAGTTTTAGTCTTTCTTTTTCTTTTGCTCTCCCAGTTTTTTTCCTTGGTCACAGTTAACATACACTTTGATGGCCACTTTTATAGACTAGGTGGTATTCATGCCTGCAGCTTCTGCTTGATGTTACCCTGGGCTTACTTTACAAATGAAGTATTCACTATATACTGATTTTCAGCAGCTTCTGGGTTAAATGGGGGTGTAAAGCCAGAATGCTTTATAGAATCTCTTATAAAACTGACTCAGGCTCTTGTCAGCTCCTTGAAGCATTCCTGAAATCTTTTTTATATTATTTGCTTTTTTCTACCAACTCTTAGCCTCTGCAGAAGTGCTTCTCAGTATGTCTGCAAACACTGAAGCTGAGTTGAATTCTCTGGGTCTTTTTCCCCCTTTTTCCTAGAGGTTAACAGGCCCTTTTCTTAATGTAATTTTTCCATGCACTTGGAGGGTTAAATAGGCATACTGAGAGTCAGTGTAAATGTTTACAGTCTTACCTTTACTGAGTTCTAAGGCCCAAATTAAATCAATGATTTCAGCTTAACGACAGTGTCCAGGGTTACCATCGCATATTCTGCACATCTCTCTTCTTGTGGGTTGATGAAGCTGTTCCCGTCCAAGTATAGCTCCTAGTCTACTGATGCCCAAGGCTGGTCCTGGAGGTCAGGTCTGCTAGAGTAAACTTGAGTCCAACACCTCTACACAGTTATGCTCCACAGGGCTCTAGCTGTTGGGAGCAAGGTGGTGGGTTCAGGTTGTTTCCAGTTTAGTAGACCAATGGTTGAAAAGGACTGATAGATGAAAGTCTGTTGCCCCACAGCATGTGGGCTTGGTCATTATAATAGACAGGTCCTCGCATCTCCCTGAGAGACAGCTCAAGCAAGGACAGATCTGAGACAGCCCACTTGACTATCTTGACTTCCTTCCTTGGCCTATCGAGGCTCCGTTCCTCCTCTTCAAGGCAAGACCTGGGGCGTGTTAGCTCCTGAATCTCGTTTCTGAGGGGACTGTTGGCCTCAGTAAGGGGGGTAGGCTAGGACATATGGAGACAGAATTTCTATTATCTCTGGTGACTCCTGCAAAACTGGCTTCTCTTGCTGTTTCTGGGACTCCCTTTTTTTTAACCCTGTCTGCTGGTGAAGCTGCTCTTTTACGTTTGGCTTTTTTATGCAATTAGCTGTTAAACAGGGCAAATTTATGCTGGTTTTGTCTATATTATATTTAACCATGAGGCAATATAAAGGAATTTAATCTAGGTACACTGACTGTCCTCCAACCCCTGTTACCACCTTAAATACATGGCCAATTGTTCTCTATTTATAGTTTCTTGGTGGGCCATCCAACACCAAAAGAGGGCAATTCTAATTCACCCAGAGTTCTTAACCTCTAGGGGGTTAACTTAACTCTATAATCTCCAGCAAAACCTTTGTTAAGGTTCTGTAATATGCATTTTAATAGAGTAGAGTTTTGATGATTTGATGACTTTCCTTTTTTCTTTTTGAAAATTTTTTTAACACAGTTCCTAGCAGAGTGGGCTTACTTTGTGTCTGACCTATTTTTCTCCCAAGACAAAACAGCATTCACCCTACAAGAAGGAAAGGGTAAAAGGTCACTCACTCATCTAATTCACACTAAATCAAAATCAAAACTAAAACCAAAGCGTTGTTAAAGGCACACCTGTTCGTCAAGCAATTTAAGCCAAACCAAAATCAGGAGCAAGACCAAAGTGGCAATAAAGGCACACCTGTTTATCAAGCAATTTAAGCCGAGTCAAAATCAGAACCAAAACGAAAGTGCCAATAAAGGCATGCCTGTTTATCAAGCAATTCAAGTCAAGTCAAAATCAAAACTAAAACCAAAGTATCCAGCAGTTCAAGTCAAGTACAAAACAAAAACCAAAGTGCTGGCACAGGCACACCGTGCGTAATCAGGCCATGCTTTCACTCAAATGGAGAGGGCAAGTTCCAAAGACCACCAGTCTTACCAAGTTTCAGATGTCCGGACTTAAAGTGCCAGTTCCTTCCCAGTGTTCAGCCACTGTGTTGATCTTCCGCGGGGGCCTGCTATGCACTGCTCTGAGGAGGCGTTCCACCAAGGCAAATGCCTACCCAGGAGCGCTCTCAGGATCCGCATAGCTCAAGCTGGCCGGAGTCCCTCGCAGGGATGCGCTATAGGGCAGGCATAAGCTGCCTAAGGGGCTGCCTCCACCGTGCATTAATCCCCTCGCTTTCCGGTCAGGGAACCATGAAATATAGCAGGAGTTCCGGCAGACGGAACTCCTCAGACACCGGATTAAAGGAGGAAGAGGTTTTTATTCGGCCGGGAGTGTCAGCAGACTTGCATCTTAAGAGCCCAGGCTCTCTGAAAAAGAAATTCTTGGCCTTTTTAAAGGTTTACAACTTTAAGGGGTCCACGTGAAAGGGTTGTGATAAATCGAGCAAGCGTGGGAAATGTGACTGGGGGCTACATACATCAGCTAACAGAACAAAAAGTTTTACAACGCTTTTTTCATACAGTGTCTGGAATTTACAGATAACACAAGTAGTTTAGGTCAGGGGTTGATATTATTATTACTACTCTTTTTTTTAACTCCTAGGGCCAGGTGGTGGTGCCAAGGTTGTCTGGCTATTTATCTTACTTTTGTTTCTTTCTAACTTTTTGCTTTCTCTCTTTCCTCCTGTCTTGTGAACTAGGCAAGGGGAGAGGAGGAGGGCAGCAGGAGTAGTAGTGATGTCCTTCCTTCAGGGAACCTTCCATGAAGGCAGGAAAGGATAACAGGAACCGCATAGATGCAAGGAAGATTGTGGATTTTATGGTGAAAGGTTGATGGAGTTTCCGTCTTGTTACTTCTGGTTTCTCTATAAGGTAGAAGATGTGAGCACCCATTGGATAGTCAGTTTTATGCTCTGTCTCCTGCACTTGCTACTGGGCCTCAATAAATGCTGACTGAAAGAATCAGTGAATGTATAAGACTGGGGGTATGTATCACAGGTTGACCTCTTTGCGGGGAGACTGTAAGAACAGAGATCAGTGTACAGGACTTTACTGGCGAGTGCTGTGGGAATTAACACCTGTGTAAGAAAAGGGAAGGAAGCAGGATTGGGCAGGGGGAGAAGTTGAGCTGGAATCCTTTAAGCTGGGAAGATGCTTCAGAGCTGTCCTGAGTAGACGATGGGGGACCATTTGGTTCTTGCACCCCGGCTTCCCCTAAGGGCCCTGCACCAGCGCGGAAGGCGAGGGAGCACCGCTCTACTAGCTCTGCCTATCGGGCCTCTTGTAGTGCCTGGTCCTGCTCGGGGTATGAGTCGCACACCACCTGGCAAGTGACCTGCATCTCATGGTGGCTGTCCGGGCCGCCCACGCTCAACAGCAGGGGGATGAGCACCACCACTATCAGCAGCATCACCACGCCAGCGGCGGCGGCTAGCAACGTCTTCCGGCTAGCTCGGAACCCGGGGAGCTCCAGGCCGCCCGGCGGCACCCGTCTGCACAACGTTGCCGGTGGGCGGAGGTTGCAGAATAGGCGCCCGCGCTCACTGGCGGCCGTGCGGAGCTACGAGCATGGCGCCAGGCCTCGGGCGCCACGCTGTCCAGGATGAAATGTCAAGCCCAGCCACCGGGCTCCGGCTTCCCGTCTCCACCCCAGCACCTCTAGCCTCCTGGCTCTCAGGCTCCACCCACTGGCTTCAGGTGGCTAGGAGGTAGCAAGGGGCAGGGCTGCCGGCTCCTCGAGGTTGGGGGGCGCAGAGGGGGCGGGGCCACGGAGTCCCGAGGTGAGAGGGGCCGAGAAGGGCGGGCCGAGATGGAACGGACAGAGAGGGGCGGGGCCACGGAGGCGCGAGGTGGGAGGGGCAAAAGGGGGCGGGGCTGAAAGCGCCGCGAGGTGGGAGGGGCAGCGAGGGCCGGGGCCGCGAAGCCCTGCGCCGGAGCCTGAGAGGGAGAGGGAGGCTGAGGAAGCCAGAGACTGAGACTCGGAAATGGGGAGGCAACTAGAACCAGAGAAACAGGAGGGGTTCTTCCAGGGAAGGGCAGAGTAGCGACCAAAGAGCGAACGGAAGAGAGGACTACCAGGAGAACTGGAGAGCGCCCAGGGGTTTGGGAAAGGAGAGGCCACGAGGGTCGGTCACGAGAAACACTGAGAGGGACAAAGGGAGGAGCCAGCGGCCTGACCCGCAGCTGATGGAAGCGAGGGATGGCGCCCGGGTCTGCAGCGGGCAGAGAAAGTGATTCAGGGGAGGACAGGGTGGACATCAAAAAGGTAGGATAAGGAAGAGGGCTGTGAGGGGAAAGAAGATAGGAATAAAGTTCGTGGGCCCCGCAGACCCCCGTCTGGGAGATCCAGGGATGGAACAAAAGCATGTCGGGGCGCCCAGCGGAGCCTGCGTACTGAGAGAAGCTGCCTCGGCATTTCTGGCTCCTACTGTTCCAGAGACCCGCCTTCCCCAGGAGGGGCAAAACCTTCAACCCTTTCACGCCTCTACCCCTCCCTCACAGAGCTCCAGCCAGGCTGCTTTATCCTGGGGCCCTTTTCCTTCCTCCATCTTCCTCTGATCCATCCCCTTATCTCTGCCTCTAGACCAGGGAGAAACGGGGATCCTAAGAAGGTGGGCAACCACATGTTATTTCTCCATGCTAACAGGTACAAATATGTCCCTGGGCCATGGTCCCCTTCTCTAGCCTCCAGGATTGTTACATATATATGATTGTTACATATAATTCTGCCTAGCACCTAATTGATTTTACTTTTTTGCCTGTTCCCAGCAAATTTTTGGAATTGTGACATATACCTGAGCCAAGAAACTAGTTCATGTGACATCTCTGCCTGGGCCCCACCCAGAGGGTACATTGTAACATATCTCTTGGCTCATCACATAGGTGATGTGACACTACTTCTTCCCTGCCTTGGCCCTGCCTTCTGTGGAAATTCTGCTATGTCACTGGGCTCATCACATTGATTATATGACTCCTCTCACGCCTGGGCCTTGCTACTATGGGGTATTGTGACATATCCCTGAGCCCAGAACCCAGGTATGTGACTCTTCCTTGCTGCCTGGGCCTTGCCTATAGTGAGCATTGTGACTTATCACTGGACTTAGCATCCCGATGATGTGACGCTTCTTTAAGGCCCTGCTTAAAAGGAAAATTGTGACATATTCTAGACCTGGCACCCAGGTCGTGTGACTCTACTGCCTGGTGCATGCCTACAGGTGGGATTGCAACATATAACTAGTTACAGCTTACAGGCATGCTGATGACTTTCATACATGAACCCAGCCAATAAAACAGATTTTGACCATCCTAGCCAGACTTAGAGAAGCAGGAAATGTCCTCAGTAATGTGACTGTTCTTTTCTCTCTCACCTATTTCCAGCCAACAGGGCGCATTGTGACATTTCTTTGGGCCAATCCCCTAGGTGATGGGACTCTCCTCTCCTGCCTAGGTTGTTTCCCCTGTAGGAATTTTAAAATATCACTGAGTCCTGAAACCAGGTGATGTGCCTCTTCTGTCTAGGCCCTGCTTACAGGGAGCATTGTGACATATTTCTGAGACCATCAACTAGGTGATGTGACCCTCCTCTTTTGCATTGGCCTTGTCCACAGAAAGAATTTGACATATTGCTGAGACCTGTACAAGGTGATTTGATTTTACTGTCAGGGCCCTGTCCACAGGGAAAATATTGACATATCCCTGGCCCAGGATTAAAGTGATTTGATTCTCTTGCCTGGTTCCTGCCCACAAGTGAAATTGTGACATACCTAGCCACAGCTCAAAGCATGATAATTACTGTCATACATGGACCAAGCTAATGGGAAATATTTTGACTCTGAGCTAGGCTATGGCAATGGGTAAAGTCCTAAGTTTCCTATTTGTAAAGAGGTCAAAGAGGATTAAGATACTTATGCATATCCTGTAAAGCCTTTGGGTGATACAGAGAGCATAATAATAAAGAGAAGCTCACAGGTGAGATTGTGACTCTTATAGGAACACATAGCTGACAATTAAGATTGTCAACCTCACATGTAGACAGAACCCACTGTTGAGGTCCTTAATCTTAAATGCATATGCAGTCCACAGTTGGAATTGTGACTTTCATATGTGGATCTGGTCACAGGTCAGATGCTGAATCGTTTTTATTACCCAGGGTTAAAGGCCTGATAATGACTCTCATTCCTGGACTTAGCCAATAGAAGAGATGTTGACACTTGTAGCTAGACTTAGGGCAAATGGGCAAAGCCCTGGGATTTCTACTTGTGCTAAGTTTACAGAGGACTATGACACCCTCAAATGTGGTATAATAAGGGCCTACCCCAAAGTTGAGATTGTAACTCTTGTATGCACATCCAGCCAAAAGTTACAATTGTCACCCTCAAAAATAGAGCCAACTGGTGACATCCTGAATTTGTCTCACACATGCAGCTCACACTTGGAACTGTGACTATTGTATATGGATCTGGTCACAAGTGAAGCAGTGACTTATTTCTAAACCCAGCTCACAGGCAGTGTTGACTCTCATACCTGGAACCAGCTGATAGCAGAGATGTTCTTTCTCATGCCTGGGCTTCCATACCAGCAGGAAGGTCTGAGTGCGCATTTCCATTTCCAGGCATTTCCAGCCCTTGGGCTGTGCAGAGAGTACCATAACAGGACCCAGGACTCAGCCTGTTGAGGTTCTAAATTTTATATGCAGAGGCAGTTGAAAGTTCGTATTGTGACTTTTGTACTTGGATTTGGTCTACAGAAAGGATGATGACTCACAGACAAATATTCATCACACCTGTAATGCTATTACACCCCATGCCAGGACACAGTCTGTAGGTGGGCTTGGAACTTTCACACGGGAATCAAGTTTACCACTGAGACTGTGACTTGCGTACTGGGAACCAACTCACAGGAGGTCTTTACTCTCATACCTGGGGTTGGGACATGTGTGGGGTGGTAAATTTTATCCCTAAACTTTCCTGCAGGTGTGATTGTAACATATATCTTTGCGCAGCAACTGATAATTTGATTATATTTCCTGGGTACAGACAATAAATAGGACTGTGGAGTATACTCAGGCCAAGCACCTTGATGATGTGACTCTCCTGTCCCGGCCCTTAAGAAGAATTTTGACATATTTCTGGGCCCATAAACAACATGATGGCCCTCACTTATTCTGCCTTGGCCTTACTTTCAGTGAGTATTGTGGCATATTGCTGGGGCCTGCACCCAAATGATGTGACTTTCCTGCCTGGACCTTGCCTACAGTGAACATTGTTACATATCTCTCAGTGCATCATCTAGGTGCTGTGACAATACACTCCTGCCTGGGTACTTCCCACATAAAACATTGTGACGTATCACTTGGCATGGCACCCAAGTGGTGTGACTTTTTGCCAGGGTCCTGTCCACAGGGAGAATGCCGACCTGTCTCTGGCTCAGCACTCAGGTGATATGACTCCCCTCCCTGGTCCATGCCCACAGACGGCATTGTGACATACCTAGGCCCAGCTCACTGGCATAATGATGACTCTCATACATGAACCCAGCCAAAAGGAACAATTTTCATTCTCCTTGATAGATTTAGGGACATGGGTCATGTCCAGGGTCTCATTCTTAGTCAAAAATGCAGAATATTGTGACACTAATACGTATTTATAAAGCCCTTTGGTAGTACAGGATGTCATAAAATGGTGCAACATGTAGGTGAGACTGTGACTCTCATAAGCACACCCAACCAACAATTAGAATTTTCACCCTCACACCTGGACAGAGCCTACCGATGAGGTCTTGAACCTCACAGGCAGTCACAGTCCACAGTTGGAAATTTGACTGCCATATATGGATCTGTCCACAGGTTGGTTGGTGAGTCATTTTTTGAACTCTGTTCACAGGCATGGTGATGACTCTCCTACCTAGACTTAGCTAACAGAAGAGATGTTTACTGTCACAACTTGGTTTACAGCAACAGGTATGGTCCTCAATTTCTCACTTGTACAAATGTTACAGAAAATTATGACACAGTATAATGCCCTTGGTTTGTAGAGAGAGTGTTATAATAGGGCCTACCCCAAAGTGGAGATTGTGACTTTTCTATGGACAGCCTGCAGATAGTTAAAATTGTCATCCTTACACATGAACAGAGCTGACTATTAAGGTCCTGAATCTCACTTACTAATGTAGTCCACAGTTTAAATTGTGGCTGTTATATGTGCATCTGGCAACAGGTGGTATAGTGACTCATTTCTAGACTTTAATTCCAGGCCTGTTGATGACTGTCTTACCAGGACTCATCCAATGAGAGAGGTGTTGACTCTAGTGTCTGGGCTTAGGGCAATGGGTAAGATCAAATAACCAAAAAGAACTGTGAGTTTCTGGCATACCATATAACACGCTCGGGTGATACAGCACATAGGTGAGATTGTGCCTCTTGTATGCACACCAGATGACAGTAAGAATTGTCACCCTGCCACATGGACACAGCCCACTGTTGAGGTTCTGAGTTTCACATCAGAAGCCAGTTGAAAGTTAAAATTATGACTCCTATTTGTGAATTCGAACCACAAGTAGGATGGTGACTGACGAACCAAGATTCAGCATCTCTGTGAAACTGTGATTCCACTTGTGGGACATTGTCTACAGATGGGGTTGGAGCTCTCATGTGTGGATTTGGGTCACTGTTAATATTATGACTCACACCCTTGGACCCAACTCACAGGAGGTGTTGACTTTAATACCCGGAGCCAGGAAATGTATGGTATTGTAAATCTTATCCCTAGACCTTCTGCAGTTGTGATTGTGAAATATACACTCTCACAGCACCTGATTAATTTTTCTCTCCTGCCTGGACCCAGCCTACAGTGGGGATTGTATCATATACCTGGGAAAATAACCTTGGGGATGTGATTCTCCTGCCTGAGTTATGTCCTTAGGGTAAATTATGACATGCCTGGGCCAATCACCTAGGTGATGTGACTCTATTTTTCCACCTGATCACTGCTTTTAGGGAGATTGTGACATGTCCCTGGGGTCTATCCCCATAGGGGCCATTGTGATGTATCTCTAGGCTCATCAACTAGGTGATGTGCTTGTACTCTTTACCTGGGCCTGCTCCCATTGATAATTGTGGAGTATAAATGGGCTCATCACCTAAGTGATCACTGGGCCCATTACCTAAGCCTGAGCCATGTTTACAGAGAAGATTGTGACATATTGCTGGGCCAAGAACCTAGATGATGTGACTCATTTTTCCTGCCTGAGCCCTTGCCTACAAAAGAAACTGTGACATATCACTGGGCCAAGCACTTAGGTTTTGTGGCCCTTCTGCCTGAGCCCAGCCTTAAGTGGACCTTGTGACATATCACTAGTCTTAGCACTCAGGTGATGTGAACCCTCCCTCTAGGCCCTGCCCATAGCAGGAATATTGACATATTCCCGGACCAACATTCATGGGTGACTCCCCTGCCTGGTCCCTGCCAGCAGGTGAGATTGTGACATATACTTAAGCTCAGCTCACAGGCATGATGATGACTCTTATACATGGACCCAGCCAATACGAGAAATTTTGACCATCCTAGTTAGGCTTATGAAAATGGGTAATGTCCAGCATGTATCCTCAGTTGTTTACTTGAACAAAGGTCACAGAAAGGCTGGGCATGGTGGCTGACACCTGTAATCCCAGCACTTTGGGAGGCTGAGGCAGGTCTGGTGAGCCTGGTGTCATGGCTCACACCAGTAATCCCAGCTACTCGGGAGGCTGAGGCAGGAGAATTGCTTGAACCCAGGAGGTGGAGGTTGCAGTGAGCTGAGATTTCGTCATTGCATCCCAGCCTGGCTGATAAGAGCGAAACTCCTTCTAAATAAATACATACATACATACATACATACATACATAAATAAAGTCACAGAGGATTACAACACCCAGGCATATTTTACAAACTTCTTGGGTGGTACAGAAAGTGTCATAACAGGGACCAGCACACAGGTGAGACTGACTCTCATAGGCACACACAGCCGACAGTAAGAATTGTCACTTTGTCATGGACACATACTACTGTGACAGATTCCTACGGTTTGCACCCAAATGATGTGACTCTTCTGTCTGAATCCTGCCCTCAGGGGACATTCTGACATATCTGGGGGCCCATTATCTAGTTAATGTTACTCTCCTTTTGTGCCTTGTCCCTGTCCACAAGTGTGACATATCACTGGGTCCAGCAGCAAGGTAATGTGACTCTTCTTCATGAGCCCTATCCACAGGGTGAATTCTTACATATACCTTGCCCCAGATCACAGGCATGATGATGACTTTTATACATAAACCCAGCCAATAAGAGAGATTTTTATTATTATAGATAGCCTTATGGGCATGGGTAAGGTTTTGGGGATCCAACCTGTAGAATGGTAACAGAGGATTGTTACATTTATGCCTATTGCATAGAGCCTTTGGGTAGTACATAGACTGTCATAACAGGATCCATAACACATGTGAGATTGTACCTCTTATAGGCACACCATACTGACAGTTAAAATTGTCACCCTCAGTTGGGTGTGTTTTCTCACACCTGAAATCCCAGCACTTTGGGAGGCCGAGGTGGGCGGATCACTTGAGGTCAGGAGTTCAAGAGTACACTGACCAACATGGTGAAACCCTGTCTACACTAAAAATACAAAATTTAGCTGGGTGTGGTGGTGGGCTCCTGTAATCCTAGTTACTTGGGAGGCTGAGGCAGGAGAATTGCTTGAACTCGGGAGGCGGAGGTTGCAGTGAGCCAAGATCACACCACTGCACTCCTGCCTGGGTGACAGAGTGAGACGCTTTCAAAAAAAAAAAAAAAAAAAATTATCTCCATCACATATGGAAAAAGCATAATAATGGGATTCTGAATCTCACATATGGACACAATCCACAGTTTAAATTGTCTGTTATATGTAGATCTGGCCACAGGTTGGATGGTGACTCATTTTGGGACCCAGCTTACAGGCATGGTGATTACTCTTATACCAGGTCCCCACCAACAGAAGAGATGTTAACTCTTGTAGCTATGCTAAGGACAAATAAGGTCCTGAGTTTTTTACTGGTACTAAAGTCACAGAGCATTAAAACACTAACACATGTCATGTAATGTCCATGGGTGGTAAAGAGAATATCATAATGGGACCCAACACAAAGTTGGGATTATATCTGTTATATATACACCCAGCCAACAGTTAGAACATTTACCCTAACACATGAACATGTCTCACCGGTGAGGCCCTGAATCTGACTCACAGATGAGGTCTGCAGTTGAAGTTGAGACTGTCATATGTGGATCCACTCACAGATGGGATGGTGACTCATTTCTGGACGTAGCTCACAGGCATGGTGATGACTGTCATGCCTAAACCCAGCCAATAGATAAATGTTGACTCTCATGCCTGGGCTTAGGGCAATGGGTAAGATTGTGGGTCCACAATACCTTGAAGATCTCAGAGATCTTGCTCAATGCATAACATATGCTCAAGCATAACATATGAAGCCCTCAGGTAAAACAGAGGGTGTTATAACAAAGTCCGGTACAGAGGTGAGATTGTGACCCTCATATGCAGACTCAGCAAATAAATGGTATCTCAGACCAGATTTTAGCACACCTGTAGGATGTGACTCCTGTACCAGGACACAGTCACAGGTGGGATTGTGGCTCTCATGCACAGATTCAGACCACTGTTGAGATTGTTACTGGTGTACTTGAGCCCAACTTACAGGAGGTATTGACTCTCATACCTTGAGCTGGGACATGTGTGGGATTACGAATCTCATCCTTGGACTTTCTGCAGGTGTGATTGTTACATATACCTTTGTCTAGCACCTAACTGACTTGACTATCCTGCCTGGGTACAGCTCACAAATTGGAGTGTAAAATATAACTGAGCCAAGGACCTAGGTAATGTGATTCTCTTGCCTGGGCCCTGTCCTCAGGGAGGATTTTGACATATCTCTGGGCCCATCACCTAGGTGATGTGACTATCCTCTTCTGCCTACAGGGAAGTTGTGACGTATCAGAGGGCCTGTCACCTAGGTGAAGAGATTCTCCTCTTTTTCCTGGACCCTGAACCAAGTGAGGATTTTGGCATCTTACTGGGGCCTGCACCCAACTGATACAACTCTCCTGCCTGAGCCATGCCAAGAAGAGGCATTGTGACATATCTATGGCCCATCACCTAGGTGATGTGACTCCCCTCTTCTGCCTGGATCCTGTACAAAATGTGGATTGTGACATATTGCTTGGCCCAACACCTAGGTGATGTCTAAGACCAGGTTTCAGCACACCTGTAGGATGTGACTCCTTTGCCAGAACACAGTCACAGGTGAAAATGTGGCTCTAATGCATGGATTAGGATTATTGTTGAGATTGTTACTGGTGTACTTGGGTCTAACTCACACTCATATGCACACTCAGCCAACAGTGACACTCACATGAGTCAGAGTCAGCGACTCTCTACCTCGGCCCTGCCCATAGCAGGCATTGTGATACATTGCTGAACCTAGCACTCAGCTGATGTGACAAACCTGCCAGGCCCTGCACACAGGAGGCATATTGACATATTCCTTGTCCAGCATTTAGTTATGTGACTTTCCTGCCTAGTTCATGCCCACAGGTTAAATTTTGAAATGTGCTTATGTTCAGTTCGCTGGCATGATGATGATTTTTATACATGGACCTGGCCAAAAAGAGAGATTTTGACTCTCATAGCTAGACTTAGAGCAACATGTATGGTCTTAGGTCTCCTACTTGTAGAAAGGTCACAGAGAATTTTGACACTCATGCATATCCTCTAAAGCCCTTGGGTGTTACAGAGTGTCACAACAGGGCACAGCACAGCTGTGAGATTGTGAATTTTTAAGGCAAAACCAGCCAACTGTAAGAAATGTCACCCACTCACATGGACACAACCCACTTTTGAAGTTCTGAATCTCACATCCAGAAATTGTCTGATGATGGAATTGTGACTCTCAGATGTGGATTCTGTCTACAGGTAGAATGGTGACTCTCTGACCAAGATTCAGCAGTTACGAAGCAGTGCCTCTCTTATCAGGACACTGCCCACAGCTGGAATTGAAGCTCTCATGCACAAATACAGTCCAGCATTAAGACTGTGAATCACATACTTGGACCCAACTCACAGAAATAGAGAACTCTCATACCTGGAGCTGGAATGTATATGGTATTGTAAATATCATCCCTGGACCTCCTCCAAGGTGTGTTTGTAAAATATAAAATTTTCAGTACCTGGGAAATTACTCTTTTGCCTGGGCCCAGTCCAGAGTTGGAAATGTGACGTATACTTGAGCCAAGCACCTAGGTGATATGACTCTCTTTCTTGGGCCCTGTCTTTAAAGGGGATTGTGACATATCTCTGAGTTAATCACTTAGAAATGTGACTTACCTCTTCTATCTGAGACCTGTCTACTGACAGCATTGTAACATATTTTTGGCCCTCTCACTTGCATAATGTGATTCTCCTCTTCCCCTTTTGCCCTGCCCTAAGTATGGATTTTGACATATTGCTGGGCCCATTATCCAGGTGATATGACTGTTCTCACCTGCCTGGGCCTTGCTTACAAAGAAGATTGTGAGAAATCGCTGGGCTCAGCACTGAGGTAATGTTACTCTCTCTTTCTGACTGAGCCTTGCCTACAGAAAAGATTAACACATATCACTGGGCCAATCACCTACATAATGTTACTCAGCTGCCTGGGTTCTGCATACGGTGGGCATTGTGACATATCCCTGGCCCAGAACCAAAGTGATGTGACTCACCTTCCTGGTTTCTGTCCACTGATGGAATTATGACATATACTTAGGCCTAGCTCACAAGCCTGATGATAACGCTCATACGTGAACCCAGCCAATCAGAGATTTTTAATCTCTTAGTTAGGCTTATAACAACAGGTGTGCTCCTGGTTATCTTACTAGTCCCCTGGGTATCTTACTACTAGAAAGGTCATAGAAAATTACGGGACTCACGCATGTCCTATAAAGCCCTTGGGTGGTAGAGATATTGTAACAGGCAACTGGGATTGTCACTCTCAAACATGGGCACAGCCCACTTCTGAGGTTCTGAAGCTCACACTTGGTGGCAGGCAAAAGTTGAAATGATGACTCTCATACCGGAATTTGATTTACAGGTAAAATAGTAACTGTTGGACAAAATTTTAGCACTCCTGTTAGGCTGTATCTGTCCTACTAAGACTCTGTGTGCAGGTGGAGTTGAGGCTGTCATGTACAGATCCTTTCCACTGTTGAGATTGTGAATTGCATGCATAAACATAACTCACAGGAGGTGTCGACTCCCATACCTGCAGCTGGGACATGTATGGGACTAGAAATTTTATTCCTGGATTTTCCTGCAGGTGTGATTTTGACATATACCTTTGCCTAGCACCTGATTGATTTTACTTTTCTGCCTGGGCCCAGCCTACAGTTGGGATTGTGACATATACATGGGCTGAGTACGTGGGTGATGTAACATTCCTGCCTCGGCCCTGCCTTCAGGAGAAATTGTTAAATATATCTAGGCCAAGGTGTTAAATATCACTTGGTGATGTGACTCTTCCCTTCTTTCTAGGCCTAGCTTACAGAAAGCATTGTGACATATCTCTAGGCTCATCACCTAGGAGATGTGACTCTACACTCTTGGCTGGGTTTTGCCCCTTTGAGGATTGTGATATATTACTGAACCCATCAACTGGGTGATATGACTTTCCTCTCTTGCCTAAACCGTAATTAAAGGAGGCATTGTGACATTTTGCTGTGCCCAGCATCTAGGTGATGTGAGTCCCCTTTTCTCTCTGGGCCCTGCCTATAAAAGGAATTGTGACATATCACTGGGCGAAGCAGCCAGGTGATGTAACTCTCCCCCCGGCCCTGCCCACAGGGGAAAAATGGACATTTTTCTTTCCTGGCATTCAGGTGATGTGAACTTCTGCATGGTCCCTCCCTACATGTGAGACTGTGACATATACCTAAGCCCAACTCACCAGCATGGTGATGACTCTCATACCTGGAGAAAGACAATAGAAAACTTTTTGACTCTTCTACCTTGGCTTAAGGAAATGGGAAATTTACTTGGTCTTTTACATGTAGAAAGGTCACAGATTACAACACTCATGCATATTTTATAAAGTTCCTGAGTGGCAGAGAGAGTGTCCTAACAGGGCTCAGCACATAGGCGGGATTATGACTCTCATAGGCACTCACAACCAATGGTAAGAATTGTCACTTTGCCACATGGACACAGCCCACTCATTGCTGAGGTTCTGCATCTCACACCCAGAGGCAGTGAAAAGTTGGAATTGTGACTCTCATATGTGAATCTGTTCCACACACAAAAAAAGATGACGATCAGACAAATACTCAGCACACATGTAAGGCTGTTACTCTCCTACCAGGAGAAAGTCTGCAGGTGGTCTTGGGGCTCTCATGCATGAGTCCAGTTCACCATTGAGATTTTGACTTGAATACTTGTACCCAACTCACAGGTGTTAACTCTCATATCTGGTATTGGGACCAATGTGGGATTGTGAATCTAATCTCTGGACATTCCTGCAGGTGTGATTGTAACATATACCTTTGCCCAGCTCCTGATATTTGACTATTTTGCACAAATAAAGCTCACAAATGGGACAGTGATATATATTTGGGCTACACAAGTTGGTAATGTGACTCTCCTGTCTTTGTCCTATTCTTAGGAGAAATTTTGAGTTATCTCTGGGCCTATCATGTGGGTGACGTTACCATCTTTTTCTGCTTGGGCCCTGCCCACAGGAAAAATTGTGATATACCTTTAAGCCCATCATCTTGGGCTTAAAGTTTGACTCTCATACCTGAAGCTAAGGAATATGTATGATTGTGAATTTTATTCCTAGACCTTCCCGCAGGTGTAATTGTGGCATATGCTTTCACCCAGCACCTAATTTATTTTATTATTTTGCTGTGATGACATGACTTTTCCTTTCTGCTGGGCCTTGCTTCCAGTAGGAAATGTAACATTACTGGACCCTGCACTCAAAGGATGTGACATTCCTGCCTGAGCCCTGCCTACAGTGGGCATTGTGATATATTCCTGGGTCCAACATTTGAGTGATGTGGTTATTCTCTTCTGCCCACAGAAGGTGTTGAAATATATTGCTAAGCCCAGCACCCAGGTGATGTGACTTTCCTGCCATGGCACTGCCCACAAGAATACTGACATACCCCTGGCCCTGAATTCAGGTGATGTGACTCTTCTGTCTGGTCCAGAGGTGAAATTGTTACATATACCTAGGCCCAGCTAGCAGACATGATGATGACTCTCATGCATGAATCCGGCAAATACAACAGACTTTTTACTCTCATAGCTAGACTTAGGAACATGGGTAAGGTTCTGGGTCTTCTTCTTATATAAAGGTCACAGGAGATTATGACATAAATATTTTATAAAGCCCTTGAATGGTACAGGGAGTGTCATAACAGGGTCCAACACAGGTGAAATTGTGACTCTTATAGGCAAATCCGGCCAACAACTGGGATTGTCATCTTCACACATAGACACAGCCCACTGGTGAGGTCTTAAACCTCACATGTGAATGCAGATCACAGTTGGGATTGTGACTGTCATATGTGGATTTGGCCACAGGTCGAACAGTAAGTCATTTTTTGATTCAACTCACAAGCACAGTGTTGTCTCTTATACCTGGACCCAGTTAATAAAAATGATGTTGGTTCTTATTGTTAGGCTTGGAGCAATGGGTATGATTCTGGGTTTTCTACTGGTACAAAGGTCACAGAAAATTACAACACTGATGCAAACTATATAATGCCCTAGGGGGATACACAGAGTGTCATAACACAGCCCATTATGAACTTGAGGTTGTTATTCTCATATGCACAACCAGCTGACAGAATTGTCACCCTCACACATGAACAGATCCCACTGGTGAGATTCTAAATTTGACTTGTGGATGCAGTCCACAGTTGAAATTATGACTGTCCTATGTGGGTCTGACCACAAGTAGAATTGTGACTTATTTCTGGACCCAGATCACGGGCATGGTGATGACTCTAATACCTGGAGCAGCCAATAAAAAAGATGCTGACTGTCATTCCTGGGTGTAGGGTAATGGCTAAAGTCATAACAACATAAAGTTCTCAGTGTAGAATTCCACTCTCAAGCATATTGTGTGAAGTTCTCAGATGGCACACACAGTGTCATAACAGGGCCAAAAACACAGAGAAAACTGTGACTCTCATATGCATACATAGCCCAAAGTAAGGATAGTCACTCTGCCATGTGAACACAGCCCACTGTTGAGGTTCTGAATCTCCTACCCAGAGGCAAAGAAAAGCTGAAATTTTGACATGCATACATGCATCTTGTCAGGAGTAGAATAGTGGCTCTCTGAGACCAAAATTTAGCACCATGGTAAGGCTGTGCCTATCTTACAGGGACACCGTTTGCAGGTGGGGATGAAGCGCTCATGCACGGATCCTGTCCAGTGTTAAGACTGTGTCTCATGTACTTGGATGGAACTCATCAGAGGTGTTGACTCTCATACCTGAAGCTAAGGAATGTATATGATTGTGAATTTTATTCCTAGACCTTCCTGCAGGTGTAATTGTGGCATATGCTTTTACCCAGCACCTAATTTATTTTGCTATTTTGCTTGGGTCCAGCCAGCAGCTGGAATTGTGACATATACCTTGATCAAGTACCTAGGTGATGTAACTCTCCAGCCTGGACCTTGCTCACGGAGTGCATTGTGACATATCTTTGGGCTTATCACCTATGTGATGTGACTCTACTTTCCTGCCTGATCCTGACCTCCATTGAGAATTGTGACATATTGCTAGGCCCAGTACCTTGGTTATGTGACTCTTCTTTAGTGCTTGTGCCTGCATTTAGAAGGGATAGTGACATATTTCTAGGCCAGGAACCTAGGTGAAGGGACTCTTCTGCCTTGGCCCTGCCTTCAGGAAAAATTGTGACATAACTCTGGGTCTATCACCTAGGTAATGTGACTCTCATGTCCTGCCTGGGCCAGCCCAAAGGGGTCACTGTGACTTATCTTTAAGAACATCACAGAGGTGATGTGACTTCTCTCGTTTTCCAAGCCCTGATCCCAGTAGGAATTGTGACATAACGCTGGTTCCATAACGTAGGTCACTCATGTAACTCACCTATCCTGTCTGGGATCTGCTTACAAGGAGATTGTGACATATGGCTAGGCCCATCACCTAAGCAATGTGATTCTCCTTTCCTTCTTGTGCCCTGCCCGCAGTGAAGATTGTGACAAATCTTTGGGCCAATCATCTGTGTGATATGACTCTTCTCTCTTGTCTGGGCCTTGCTAAAAGGGAGCATTGTGACATATCGCTAGGCTGAGCATCTAGGTAACATGACTCTTCTTGCTGCCTGGGTCCTACTTACAGAAGAAATTGTGACATACCGCTAAACCAAGAACTCAGATGATGTGACTCTCCTGCCTGTGCCCTGCCTATAGTGGGCATTGTGATATATCACTAGGCCTAGCAACCAGGTGATGTGACTCTACTGTCTTGTTCCTGCCCACAGGTGAAATTATGACATATATGTAGGCCCAGAAGACAGACACAATGATGACTCTCATACCTGGACACAGCCATTAGGAGATATTTTGACTCTTATAACCAGGCTTAGGGCCACAGGTGACGTCATGCATCTCCTACTTGGATAAAGTTCACAGAGAATTACAACACTCAGGCCTATTGTATAAAGCCCTAGACTGATACCGAGAGTTTTGTAACAGGCCCCAGCTAACAGATGAGATTATGACTCTCGTATGCAGACCCAGCTGACACAATCTTAATTCTTACACATTAATAGAGCCTACTAATGAAGCAATTAATCTCACACACAAAAACAGTTGCAAGTTGGAATTGCTACTCTTATATGTGGATCTGGTCCACAGGTGGCTTGGTGCCTCTCGAGTGATAATTCAGCAGACTTGTGAGGCAGTGACTCCCCTACTAGAACACAATCTTTAGGTGGGATTGGGGCTCTTCCACACAGATCTTGCCCATTGTTGAGACTGTGACTACTGTACTTGAACCCAACTCACAGGAGGATTGCCTCTTATACCCGAATCTGAGACTTGTGTGGGACTGTGAAACTCATTTGTGTACATTCCTGGGTGTGTGATTGAAACAAATACCTTTGCCCAGAATCTGAGTGATTTGACTCTCCTTCTGAGACCCGGCTCACAGATAAAGTTGTGACACGTACCTGGATCAATCACCTAAGTAATGTGATACTTTTCCCTAGGACCTGCCTACTAAAGGCATTTTTATTTGTATCACTGGGACCAGCATTCACCCAGGTATGTGACTCCTCTACCTGGACTCTGCCTATAAAAGGCATTGTGACTTACCTCCGGGTCCATCACACAGGTAATGTGACTTCCTTCTACTGCCTTGGCCCTGCATTTAGAGTGCATTGTGACAGACAGCTATGCACTGACCCCAGGTAATGTGACCCTCCTGCCTGGGTTCTTTCTACTGGAAGCATTGTAACATATCACTCAGCCCAGCACCTAGGTGATGTGATTCTGCTCTCTTGCCTGGTCTCTGCCCACTGAAGTGGTGGTGACCTATCGCTGAGCCAAGCACTAAGGTAATGTCACTCTCCTGTCTTGTCTCTGCCCATGAAGGCCATTGTGACATATGTCTAGGCCAATCACCTAGGTGAAGTGAGCCTCCTCTCCTGCCTAAGCTCTGCCTACAGGGGAGATTTTGATAAACTGGACTCAGAACCTTCTGCCAGGGTCCTGCCCACAAGGGGGATTATTACATATCACTGGACCAGCACATAGGTGATGTGCCTTTCCTGCTCTCTCTCTGCCCACAGGTGGATATTGTGCCATATACCTGGGCACAAATCACAGGTACTATGATGATTTTATTATTATTATTATTATATTATTATTATTATTTTGAGACACAATCTCACTCTGTTGCCCAGGATGGAGTGCAGTGGCTTGACCCTGGATCACCACAACCTCCACCTCTGAGGGTTCAAGTGATTTTTGTGCCTCAGACTCCTGAGTAGAAGGTATTACAGGCATGCAACACCACACCCGGCTAATTTTTGTATTTTTTTTTTTTTTTTACTAGAGATTGGGTTTCACAATGTTGGCTGGGCTGGTCTTGAACTCCTGACCTCAAGTGATCTGCCCACCTGGGTCTCCCAAAGTGCTGGGATTACAGCCGTGGGCCACTGTGGCTGGCCAATGGTGACACATACCTGGAGCCAAGACATGTACGGGATGATGAATCTTATCAATGGAACTTTCCACGAGTGTTATTGTGAATATACATACATTTGTCCAACATGTGAGTGATTTGACTCTTCAGACTGGGTCTAGTTGACAAGCAAAATTGTGACATATGCCTGGGCCAAGAACTTAGGAGATGTAACTCCTGTGAATGGGCCCTGCTGTCAGAAAGATAGTAACATCACACTGAATCCAGCACCTAGGTGATGTGATTCTTTTCTTCTACACGGCCTTGCCAACAGTAGGAATTGTGACATATTGCTTTCCCCAGCACACAGAGGATGTGAAAAGAAACCAACTGGCACCCTGAAGCTCCTGCTACATCTGGAACCGAGTCAGAAGATGACTCAAAATGGTACTGAGAACAAGAGGCCTAGGGGGTCAGCTATGGATCTTGTGCAGCCTTCTATCCCATGACTACCCTTCCTACCCTCCCCACTTCATCCATCTCAGCCCTGCCACGGAGCCGCTGTCTTTTTTTTTTGCTCTTCTTGCCTAGGCTGGAGTGCAATGGCATGATCTTGGCTGACTGCAACCTCCACCTCCCGGGTTCAAGTGATTCTCCTGCCTTAGCCTCCCAAGTAGCTGGGACTACACGTGCACCACCGTGCCCAGCTAATTTTTGTATTTTTAGTAGAGAATGGGTTTCATCATATTGGTCAGGCTGGTCTCAAACTCCTGACCTCAGGTGATCCTCCCGCCTCGGCTTTCCAAAGTGCTGGGATTACAGATGTGAGCCACCGTGCCTGGCCATCCATCATTTTTTAGAAGGACCACAGCCTGATTTCCAGGAGTGCAGCACAGTCAGCCTAGCCAATGCACATGTGGGAAGCGCAGGAAGGTTCTCACATCACAGTGACCACCAACATCACCAGGTGGATGGGTCCTTGAGGTTGGGTAAAGCATAAGCCCTCCGTGGCAGTACGTCTCTATGGAGGCTCCATTTTGACCTCTCAAGGAGGTCGACAGGATGGCCTCGAAAGCCAGGATTCACTGAAGACCGACCAAAATGAAGAATGCTCAGGCAGAATCCAGGGGAACAAGCAGGGGATCACAGCCTCAGGCCTACCGGGACAGTGTGCAGATGAGTCTCCCCAAAAGTCATGACCACTGTGATCTCTAGGAGAGGGCTGCCTGTGTGCCCGTGGGCTGCTCTCTGACCCCAGGGTCATTCTCACAGAGAGCAGAACTCTGGCAGCCTCAGGGGCTGCCTGGGTGCTTCTGTGCCACTGCTGTATGTCTTTGTATGTGTCTTTCTTTTCGCTTTCTCCGTTTCTCTCTCTCTTTCTCTCTGTTTTTGTCTGTGTGTGTGTGTATCCGTGTGCATGTGTGTTGGGACAAATGTGACCTGTGTGCTGGGGCGGATGCTTGCATGTCGGCCAGTCTTCGGTGAGCCTCTTTCAGCACCTCTCTTTCGGCATCTCTGCCTGGGTCATTTGGCCTGTTGTCAGTCATTTTTCCAGCAGTTAACGTTGGGGTTTGTGAAGGCTTGGGCGACGTGAGGAGCTGCTTCTGACCGGCAGGGGTTGAAATCTCCTCCCCATCCTGAGCAGCCTCTTTTTTAGGATCAAGAGGAGCACACCACACCCAAGGACAAGAACCTCACAGGAGCTCATGGTTCTCCTGCAGGAGACTTCTACTGCAGCAGCCTGACTTCTAGAAGTGGAGCGCGAGTCGGCCTAGCCAATGCGCATGTGCAAGGGGCAAGCGCGGGTCACCGGGACCCCTACCGTCGTCCGGGAGATGAGTCCCTGAGGCTTGGTGAAACAGGTAAAGCAGGAGGCGGCAGCGGCAGTGCGTCGGTGTCGAGGATCCTGCCTGACCTCTCCAGGGGGTTGACAGGATGTTCCTCCGATGCCAGGAAAATGCCAGGATTTGTGGAGGGCCCACAGCTACGAAGAAATCTCAGGTGGAGTCCTGGGGAACCAATGGGGGACCCCAGCCTCAGGCCTACCGGGACGGTGTGCAGGTGAGTCTCCCCAAAAGTCGAGGCCCCTGTCACATGGGCCACGTGGGGAGCTGCCTCAGACCCAGAGGGGTTAAATCTCCTCCCCATCCTGAGCGACCTCTTCTCTGGGATCAATACTGGCACACCACACCTAAGGACAAAAGCCTCACAGGAGCTCATTGTCCTCCCACAGGAGGGATGCAGACCAACGTCAAAGAAGATGGTTCTAGATGGTCCTTACTTCTCCCATCCTCTCCTCTCATTGAGAAATGTTGCCACACCCACACCATGACACAGGCTTGGAGAGAAAGCTGGGAACAGGACGTGGACTGGCCACTCCTTCTTCCCAGATGCCCATGGTGGTGGCATTATCCTTTATCCAGCCTGAGCTCTGGCCACTGCTCGGTCCTCCCTCTCACTCTGTCTGCCATGTATCTGAGGGGCCTATTTCTTCCTTCCTCTGGCTCAGTGTCTTCAACAAATAACACTTTTGAGTCCATCAGGTTGAAACATTTTCGAGTTCCGTTTAATGATTGTTTCCCTCTCCAAACATATTTCTATAGATTGGGTAGGCATGACGATCCTGGAGCACTGGTCTTCCATACCCGTTTCAGATAAGGAAGCTCGTTTGGTCTCCATGTCCCAACTAATGGCTGCATGTTTCATTTAGGATGAACTGTCAGTGGCTGGCCTTTGCCTTATTTGAAAGGGGGTGTTATTGCCTTTCATCAGGACTTCCTGTCTCATTCTTGAGGGACATCCACTTCCTCTGCTCCTGGGTGGGACTGCCTCCCAACACACAATCTTTTGGCTGCAACAGACGTCAGGGAGCCAAAGGGACTGGGTTTTGGCTGGGTACAGGGGTGGTTGCCTCAGGGATACATAGTTGTTGCATTGCCCAGGGTAGGGTGTACTTTGCACAAATCTCTCTGCTCCTCTGGCAGGCATCCCTGAATGTGGCTTGGATTCTGGCACAGGCCCTCTCCTGGTTCCCAGGTGTGCTTTGCTTTTACTTTGCTTTCTTGGGGAGGTCTCCAATGTTCCCCCCAACCCCCCCGGGGTGCATGCCTGGACATCATTGACAGTCTCGCTATTACCCCATAGCCACGGGGACACATGCTCACTCCAACTTTTCTTGGGGGACGCCAGTGCCACGTGTGGTCACATTTCCTCCACCTCTGACTCGCCCCCTTCCCTGTTTGCACCTGTCCGGGAAAGGAGTGTAGGGATGCAGGAGCCCAGGGGCTTTGCGGACCAGAGCAGGCCACTGCTCCGCCCAGAGAGTAGGAGGGAAGAAGTGGACTCATGGGTCAGTGAATTTTCAGGTGACATCATGCCTTCAGTTACATGGAATCTTTCTGTGCCTCATCGAGAACCTCCCCGCCTCAGCGTATTATAACCCCATCCCTGCTGACCCAGTGGGGTCCAAAATTGAATCCGTGGAGGAGTCCGCAGATCCCAGCTGGCGCCCTAAAGCTCCTACTTCACTAGGAACCAAACCAGAAAACGGCTCAAGGTGGTTCTCAGGACCGGACTCTTAGTTGTCCGGTTCTGGGTCTTGCACAGTCTCCTTTCCCTTCTCCTCCTTAAACCCCCTCCCCCACTTCCCCCGCCCCACTTGGGACACCATATCTCTCGCTGCCGCAGCACCGCTGCCATTTTTTAAGGAGATTGTAGCCTGATTTTCAGGAGTCGTGCGCGAGTCGGCCTAGCCAGTGCGCATGTGCCAGCCGGTTCTCACGTCACAGTGACCCCCACCTTTGCCCGGGGGATGGGTCCATGAGGCTTGTCGAAGCAGGAGCCCTCCATCATAGTGCGTCGTTTTATCCAGTCTCCATACTGACCTCGGATGTGATCTGTTTTCTGGGATCTTCCAACATAGGGCATGGTGACATATTTCTAAGTCAAGCACACAAGTGCTGTGACTCTCCTGAGTCCTGCCCACTAGGAGAATTGTGACTTGTCCGTTCCCTCAGTACCTATATCTTGTTAGTCACCTTGTTACCTAGGCCCAGCCCACAAGGGCAATTGTGACATTTCACTGCACTGAGCACCCAGGTGATGTTATTCTTTTGCCTAGGTTCTGAAAGAATGTTTTGTTTTGTTTTTTTGTTTTTTGTTTTTTGTTTTTGAGACGGAGTCTGGCTCTGTTGCCCAGGCTGGAGAGCAGTGGTGCCATCTTGGCTCACTGCAAGCTCCGCCTCCTGGGTTCACGCCATTCTCTTGCCTCAGCGTCCCGAGTAGCTGGGACTACAGGCACCTGCCACCACACCCGGCTAATTTTTTTTGTATTTTTAGTAGAGACGAGGTTTCACAGTCTTAGCTAGGATGGTCTCGATCTCCTGACCTCGTGATCCACCCGCCTCGGCCTCCCAAAGTGTTGAGATTACAGGCGTGAGCCACCGCACCCAGCCTCTGAAAGAATTTTGACATAACCCTGGTTCAGCACCCAGGTAATGCAACATGTTTTTCGGTCCACAACCGCAGGTGTGATTTTGACATGCACCTTTGCCTAGCACCTGAATAATTTGCCTCTTTTGCCTGAGATAATCTCACGTACAGAATTTTGACATATACCTGGCAAAAGCACCTAGGTGTTGTAACTCTTCTGCCTTTGTGCTGTCCTTAATGGAAATTGTGATACATTGCTGGACCTGTCACTTGGTGATGTGACTATCTCTTTTCCCTGGGCACTGCCCACGGTGGGGATTGTACATATTCCTGGGCCCTGCACCCACGTGGTGTGAATCTCCTGCCTGGGCCCTGCCCACAGGAGGCATTGTGCCATATATCTGGGCCCATCTCTTAGGTTGTGTAACTCTCCTCTTGTGCCCGAGTGCTGCCCTTAGGTGGGATTGTGACATATGCCTGGACCAAGCACCTGAGTGATGTGACACTTTTGTCTGAGCCCTGCCCTAAGGGAATATTTTTACACATTGCTGAACTCAGCACCAAGATGATGTGACTCCTCTCCTGCCTGATCCTGACCATATGGGAAGTTGTGACATATCCATAGGCCCAGCACCTAGGTAAGGTGATTTTCCTCTTCTGCCTGGGCCCTACCCACAGAGGGTATTGTAACATTTTTCACCTGGCCCAGCACCAAAGGGATGTGACTCTTCTACCTGAACCTTTCCCACAGGGGATATTGCTATGTATTCCTGTCTCAGCACTCAGGTGATGTGACTCTTCTGCCTGGTCACTGCTCACAGGTGAGATTGTGACCTATGTTTGGATCCAGCTCACAGGCATGATGATGAATCTTACACCTGAACCTAGCCAAGAGGAAAGATATTGACACTTGTTCCTCCAAATGGAGAATCAAGTAAGATTGTGGGTCTATGCCAGAATGAAGGTCCCAGAGCTAACTGCAACTCTTATCCATATCGTACAGAGTCCTCCAGTGTCATAACAGGGTCCAGTGCACAGGTCATGAGTCTCACAACTGGAGAGAGTCAAAAGTTAGAATTATGACTCTAATATGTAAGTGCAGTCCACAGGTTGGCTAGTGGCTTTCAGACCAGAATTAAACACACCTGTTAGGCAGTGATTTTTCTACCAAGACACAGTTTGCAGTGTGATTGGGGCTCTCATGCACTAATTAAGTCGACCATTAAGATTGTGACTCGTGTATTTGGACCCAACTCACAGGAGATGTTGACTTTCATACCTGAAGCTGAGACATATGACACATTATGAATCTCATTTTTGGATTTTCTCAAAGGTGTGATTGTGACGTATACCTTTGCTGAACATCTGAGTGATTTGTCTCTCATCTGTGGGCCCAGCATGCATGTAGATTGGATTGTTACATACAACTCAGCCAAGCACTTAGGTGATGTCAGTGTTCTGCTAGGACAGGGCCCTGCTCTGAGAGAGGATTTTAACATATTGCTGGACTCAGCACTTAGATGATGTGGCTCTTCCTCCTGGTGCCTGCCTGCTCAAAGCTAACATTGTGACATGCATCTGAGCCCAAAGCACATAATAAGGTAATGACTCTCATACCTGGACAAAGACAATGAGAGAAATTTAGAGTCTTGTAGCTAGGCTTAGAACAACGTGTAAAGTCCAGGGTCTTCTAGTTGTACAAAGCTCACAGAAAATTATGACACTCACGGATGTTATATAAAGCACTTGGGTTGTACAGAGAGTGTTATAACAGGACTCAACACAGAGATAAGATTGTTACACTCCTATGTACACCCAGCTGACAGGACTGTCTCCTTCACACATGGACAGAGCCCACTGGGGGATCCTGAATCTTATTTGTAGATACAATCTACAGCTAGAATTACACCTGTCATATGTGGATCCAGCCACAAACAAGATGGTGACTCATTTCTGAACCCAGCTCACAGGCATGGTAATGACTCTCATACCTGGACCCAGTCAAAAAAAGAAATATTGACTCATGCCTGCACTTGAGGGAAGGACTAGTATCATGGGTTTATAGCATCACAAAAATCTCAGAGCAGATTGAAACTCTGAAACATACCCTAGCAAACTCTCTGTGGTACAGAGTATATTAACATGGCCTAACACACAGGTGAGATAGTTACCCTTATATGTACACCCAGCTAACAGAAAGAATTGTCACCTTCTCACATAAACGTGGCCCACTGCCGATGTTCTGAATTTCACATCTGAAGGAAGTTGAAAGGTGGAATTGTGACTCTTATGTGTTGATATGATCTACAGGCAGAACAGTGACTCTGAAGCCAAGATTCAGCACAACTGTAAGAATATGGCTACCCTACTGGGATACTGTTCCCAGGTTGAGTTGAGGCTGTCATTCATGGATCTTGTCCACCATTGAGATTCCATCTTACATACTTGGACTCAACTCATAAAAGTTGTTGACCCTCATATCTGAAGTCTGGAAATGTGCAGGATTGTGAATCTCATTCCTAGACCTTTCTGCAGGTGTGATAATGAAATCTATCTTTGCAAAACATCTGATTGATTTTACTATCTTGTGGAAACCTAGCTATCAATTGGGAGTTAAGATTCTGACATATACCTAGGCCAAGTCCCTGGGTGATGTGACCCTCTTGCCTAGGCTTTTCCCACAGGGGACTTTGTGAGATGTCTCTGGGCCCATCACCTAAGTGATGTGACTCTACTTTCCTGCCTATGTCCTGCCTCCATTGAGGATTTTGACATATCCCTGAGCCTACCACTTTGGGATATGACTCTCTTCTATTGACCGGGCCTTGTTAAGAGAGAAAATTGTGACATATTACTGATCCCAACACCTAGATAGTGTGACTCTTTGCTGCTGTCTGTGCCCTGACTACATAAAAAATTTTGAAATACTACTGTGCCAAGCACCCAGATAATGTGACTCTCCTGCCCGTGCCCTGCCTACACTGGACATTCTGACATATCGCTGAGCTAGCATCCAGGTGATGTAACTTTTCTGGGGGACCTGTCAACACAAAGGTTTGTGAAAAATCTCTAACCCAGCACCCAGGTGATGAGACCCTCTTGTCTTGTTCTGCCTACAGGTAGAATTGTAACCTATACCTAGGCCCAGCACACAGGCATGATAATGTCTCTCAGATGTGGAGCCACCCAATTGGAGATATTTTGACTCTCATAGATAGGTTTAGGGCAATAGGTAGGATTCTGAGTCTCCTACTTTTAGGAAGGTTACAGAAGGCTCTGACAAACACACATACATTATGAAGCCCTTGGGTGGTACAGGGAGTGTCATAATACAAACCAGAACACAGGTGATATTGTGACTCTCATAAGCACAATCTATAGAAAATTAGGATTGTCACCATCATATATAAACAGACCCCACTGGTGAGCTCCTGAGTCTTACATGCAGATTAAGTCTACAGTTGGAATTGTGACTGTCATATATAAATCTGGTCATAGGTAGGATGGTGACTCACTTCTGGACCCAGCTCACAGGCACAATAATGACTCTAATACCTGAATCCAACCAATAGAAGAGATGTTGACTTTAGTAGCTAGGCTTAGGGTAACAGGTTTCTTACTTGTACAAAGGTCACAGAGTCCTACAACACTCAAGCATATTGTACAATGCCCTCAGGTGCTAAAAAGAGTTTCATACCAAGGTCAATCACACAGATAAAATTTGGACTCTTGTCTGCATACTCGGCTAACAGTAAGGATTATCACCCTCCCACATGAACGCAGCTCATTGTTGCAGTTCTGAATCTAACACCTGGAGGAAATTGAAAGTTGGAACTGTGACTCACATACATGGATCCAGGCCACAAGTAAGATGGTGAGTTTGGATCAAGATTAAATGCCCCTGTGAGGCTGTGTCTTTCCTTTTAAAGCACTGTTTGCACATGAGGTTGGGGCTGTCTTGTACAGATCCAGTTTACTGTTGAGATTTTGACTCGTGTACATGGACAGAACTCACAAGAGGTATTGACTGTCATACTTGGAGCCAGCCCATTTGCAGTATTTTGAATCTCATTTCTGGACCTTTCTGTGGGTGTAATTTTGACATACACTTTTGCCCAGTACCTGATTATTTTTACTCTTGTTCCTGGGTCTAGCATAGTATTGGGATTGTGACATATACCTAGGCCAAGCACATAGGTGATATGACTTTTTTGCCTGGGCCATTCTGTCAGAGGGAATTTTGAACTATTTATACAGCAATCACCTAGTTGATGTAACCTTCCTCTCCTGCCTGGGTTCAGCCCACAAGGGGGATTGTGACATATTTCTGGGCCCATCGCATAGGTCATATGACTGCTGTCTTACCTTGGACCTGCTTACCTGAGGGATTGTGACATATTACTGGGCCCAGCACTTAGTAGATGTGACTGTTCTTCTTTGCCTGGACCCTGCCTACAGAAGGGATTGAGACAAATCAATGGGCCAAGCACCCATGTGATGTGACTGTCCTGCCTAAGCAATGCCTATAATTGAGATTGTAAATATACCTGGGCCAAGCATCCAGGTAATGTAACTCTCCTGCCTAGATCCTTCCAGCAGAGGGCAGTGTGACATATCCCCATGCCCCTTACCTAGGTCATGTGACTCCTCTTTTTACTGGGCTCTGTACACAGGATAATTTGTGACTTATTGCTGGGCTCACGCCCAAGTAATGTGACTCTCCTGCCTTGGCCCTGCCCACAGAGGGCATTGTGACATATCAGTGGACTCAGCAGCTAGGTGATGTGACTTTCCTGCCAGGGTTTTTCTCACAAAAGGATATTGACATATCTCTGGCTCAGTATTCAGGTGATGCGGCTCTCCTTCCTGGACCCTGACCACAGGTAGTATAGTGACATATACTTAGGTTCAGCTCACAGGCATGATGATGACTATAATATATGGACACAACCAATAAAAGAGATTTTTGATTTTTTTTTCTTTTTTTTTTTGAGATGGAGTCTTGCTCTGTCACCAGGCTGGAGTGCAATGGCATGATCTCGGCTCACTGCAACCTGCATCTCCTGGGTTCAAGCGGTTCTCCTGCCTCAGCCTCCCAAGTAGCTGGGACTACAGGCATGCGGCACCATGCCCAGCTAATTTTTGTATTTTTAGTATAGATGGGGTTTCACCATGTTGGCCAGGAGGGTCTCAATCTCTTGACCTCGTGATCAGCCTGCCTTGGCTGTGAGCCACCACACCCAGCCTGAGATGTTTGACTGTTATAGCTAGGCTTATGATGATGTGTGTTTCCGGTCTCCTACTTTTAAAAAGGTCACAAAGTATTAGAAATTTTATGCATATTCTATAATGTATAAGATTTCTAATGCTCTTTGATGGTAGAGAGAGTGTCATTACATGGCCCAGTGCACAGGTTATATTGTGCCTCTCATAGGCATACCCAGCCAACAGTTGAAATCATCAACCTGACACATGGAGAGAGCCTACTCTTAAGGTCTTGAATCTCACTCATGAATGCATGAATTTTGACTGTCATGTGTGGATCTGGCCGCAGGTGAAATGACAACTCATTGCTGGACCTAGCTCACAGGCATGGTAATGACTTTCATACCTGAACCAGACAAAAGGAGAGATGTTGAATCTCATCTCTGGGCTTACAGCAATGAGTAAGATCATAGGTTTATACAAGCACAAAGGTCTCAGAGTGGATTGCAAGTCTTACACATATAAAGCCCATAGATGGTACAGAAAAAAAAGTAATGAAGCCCAGTACACTGTAGTGATTTTGACTCTCATATGCATACACTACCCAAAGTAAAGATTGTCACATTCCCACATGGGAACATTCCACAATTGAGATAATTAATCTCTTACCCTACAACAATCAAAAGTTGGTATTTTTACTCTTATATGTGGATCTGGCCTTCAGGTGAAATGATTAGTGTCTGACCAAGATTTAGCACCTATGTTAGGCTGTGACTTCCCTTCCCCTTCTTCCTTCCTTCCTTCCTTCCTTCCTTCCTTCCTTCCTTCCTTCCTTCCTTCCTTCCTTCCTTCCTTCCTTCCTTCCACAGGGTCTTGCTCTGTCATCCAGGCCTAATGCAGTGGCACAGTCAGGGCCCACTACAGCCTTGACCTCCTAGGCTCACTCGATCCTCTCATCACAGCCCCTCAAGCAGTTGGGACTAAAGGGGCCCAACACCACAGCCGGCTATTTTTTTTTTGGATTTTAGTAGAGAAGAGGTCTCGCTGTGTTGCACTGCCTGGATTTTCTTTCCTTAAAACTGACGTGCAATGGCTGCAGATTGGAGTATAAATTCAAAACAATTAGAATCCATTCTCCCTGGTGGCCATCCTCAGCATGTGCCATTGAACAAACTCTTTTGAAACTATATTCTAACCTTTTTGATTATTTTAGGTTGACCAGGGCCTGGTCTGGAACACCCCACCTGGGCTTAAATACATCTTGAGCGCCCTGCTCATCAGAGGAGGTGGATGGACAGCAGGGCCCAGCATAGGTGGAGACACACGTGGGTTAGCTCTCCTGAGGCTGGCTCCTCCTCACAAGGGCAGTCACACAGGTGCCCCTGAATGCGCTGGAAGCCTTCCCTACCCACCACGGCTTTTACAAGCACAAGTTTGCTTCTGCTTGTTCTGTGCCCCGGGAAGAAAACTCATCTTTAGGGTGGTCTCCAACAGGAGAGGAAGATAAGGTTCCTCAGAACCTCAGGAACAGAGATTGCAGATTAAGTGTGCCCTTTTTAAGGATGGCATTCATGGAAAGGCCCTGACTAATTTTGGAAGAATACACAAAAATAGCCCATTCTAGTCTCCTTCAGCCTCTTCAAGATCACATCTCCTGCCACTCGGGACCGGCGTGGGCGTGGCCTGCAGCCCTATCCAATCAGTACTGGCGTGGGAACTGTCCAATCAGGCGCGCAGCCAGAGACGAGGGGGCGACTTCCGGGATCTGGCGGGGCTTGTGTCTCTCGCAGGAACGTGGCGTTCTGTTTTCTTCGCTCACTGTACTGGGCTCTGAGAGGCCCGGGTGACTTTCTGGCAGCCTCTCTCTCCCTGTGACCTGCAGGTGCTGGGAGTGCCACAGCTAAGACACCAGGACACCTCGGAAGCTGGAAAATGGTGAGTGTGCGGGACAGGGTGTCCTGAGAAGGGGCAGGGAAGCTGGTTGGAACCGGCGGGAACCGGCTGTGGCGGGATCTGGGACTCCCCGCGGTGGGCTCTGGAGCCTGAAGCCCCGAGTTTCACTGGTGCAGCTCAGACCTCAGTCCCCTGTGGCGCAGGATGGGGCTGGGCCGGCTGCCTGGAGCTCCCAGGTTCCGTCCTGTCTGCGTGGCACCTTCGTTTGGGTCCAGAGCCCTCTCGGGGCAGCTCTGCCCCGCAGCCCCGTGTCTCAGATTGTGGGGGCACGACGAGACCGTCATAGGGGAGTCCCCCGACTCGGGGTGCAGGGTCGTTGGTGAGAGATGAGGTCCATGGGGTTATCAGTCTGTTTTTTCTTCTGTTAAAAATTAAAAGGAGTCACTGTTAAAACGCTAGAGTTTGAGCAAACAGCAATTTGTGAATGGAGACACCTAGACATTGTTAGTGGTTTATGGGTTCAGGGTAGGGTGGGGGTACTTGAAAGAAAGGCTTTTTATAATGTGCACTAGGAAGCAAACAAAATTGAATAATTGATTGCTTACAGTTATGTAGTCGCCGTATGTGGACTGCCTAGGTGGAAATTTTCTGGTTATGTAATTAGAGGTTAACTGGAGTTGTGTGGTTGGTTAAGCCTGAGTGTTGTTTCCCCCAAGCTAGTAATTTACAAGAAATGCATTTCATTTACATTTTTTTCTTATATTTAGGAACTCGGGGCACTAGAGCCACCTTAGTCTAATTGCCTGCCGTTTTATTTTAACACTCCACAGAGGACTGGTTTTCTTTTGCATTTTCTGAGTGCATGTATGGCAAGCAGGATCTCAAATCCACCACCTTGTTCCCCCAGACTAACTCTGGCTTGCAGTAAAATCTTAAAGTTTTCAATTACTTCCCGGCGTTCTGAAACAGGACCTTCTCTCCTCTAATTCACAGCATTATTAACTATTTGTCTTTTTTGTACATTTCAAACACAGTATTTTAACCATTTTTTTCCCCACAGAGCATGAGATGTGACTCTTTTTTTTTTTTCTTCTTGAGACCGAGTGTCGCTCTTGCTGCCCAGGCTAGAGTGCAGTGGCGTGATGTCGACTCACCGCAACCTCCACCTCCTAGTTTCAAGCGATTCTCCTGAGTAGCTGGGATTACAGGCATGTGCCACCACGCCCGGCTAATTTTGTATTTTTAGTAGAGACGGGGTTTCTCCATGTTGGTCAGGCTGGTCTCTAACTCCCAACGTCAGATGATCCGCCCGCCTTGGCCTCCCAGAGTGCTGGGGTGGATGTGATTCTTTAAAATTTGTTTTGTTTGTGAGCATTTCACATGAGAGAAAAGCAGAAAATAACTGGCCCGCGCCGACACTCTACTGCAAAAAATATTTGTGCCCAGGAGCTCGAGAGCAACGTGGGCAAGATGGTGAAACCCCTTCTCTACTAAAAATACAAGGATGAGCTGGGTGTGGTGGGGGGCGCCTGTAGTCCCAGCTACTTGGGGTGCTGAGGCAGGAGAATCGCTTGAATCCGGAAGACGGAGGTTGCAGTGAGCCGGGATCGCGCCACTGCACTCCAGCCTGGGCAACAGAGGGAGACTCCGTCTCAAAAAAACAAACAACAAAATTTTATCTCTCCTCCTCTTACTTTATCTAGGCACAGATAACCTTATCAAAGTGTCTTTGGGTTTAGGTTCCACATTGGAAGCTTTCAGGACCCTATGTCCTCAGTCTTTCTTTTCCTGGTCCTGAGTTTCACAACTGTCTAGGTATGACCAAGATGCCCACAGTGGCCATGTCTCCTGGAGTGTCTATTGACTATCTGCACCTGGGTTATCTCCCAAAGGACAGGCTGAGGTATGGTGGTGGAACCTCTTAGGGCAGCATCTGGATGTGCTGGGGCTGAGAGGAATCTCCTGGTGCGCTCTTCATCTAAAAAGCTGACCCCTTGGGACATTAAGATTTTCTTCCCCCATCCCTAGTTTCCATTCCTTGGAGACACATTGCTAGTCAGCAAATTGGATGCTAGTATGGAGGGGGAAAAGACAGAAATGAATTCCTGACCTCCAGATTCTCTCAGACTTGTGACAGCAGAAATTCTATCCAAGAGGACAAGGAAAACCCACTCCAATGAGGCAGTGCGAAAACCTGCAAAGCAAAATGCACATGGGGCACATAGTGGAGCACAGTTCAGGGTCTCATGGAGGGTGGTCATTGAGCATGTCAGTGAGCAGGTAGAAGGTGGGAAAATAATCTGAAGAGATAGAATGGCCTGATTTGACCCTTGAATCAGATATGTCTGTGCTCCAGTCAGCTCTACCACTCGTTGGGTTTGTCACCTTGAAAAGATGTGTTCACTTACTTCACTTTTTCTGTTAAATGTAAATTGTATTTTATTGGTAGATCTTGAAGGGTAACCAAAAAAAAAAAAAAAAAAAAAAAATGGCAAATGAAAGAGGTGGACTTTAGAAATAAAATCTGGTCATATATTCCATTTGTTAAGAATTTTTATTTTCTTTTTCATATGCAGAGTGAGTGTAGTAAGTTTCTCAGGCATGTTCCTTTTGAGGAGTGATTTAAAACAGAATCCCAGGGTTTAGCTTTGGGAATGCTTCGAGGGAAAAAAATAGGGAAAATTGCTTTTCCATTATGACTTTAGAAAATGAATACATTTTCACAAGAAACTGGGGTAGATAAATTGCTGAATAACAAAGATTCATCAAAACATCGGTTCCTGTTTGTTTCAGGGTGGAGAGTCTGTGGCAGTGGGTATCTGTTCTGTATCTTGTTAGCTGTATATCCAAGTTTAATGCTATATTTTATGAGAGGGGAATTGTCATCTGCTAGAAGTGTTCATATATAATTCTTTGCTAAAGTATTCATTATGAACATAATTAAATGACTTTTTTTAATCTGAAAGGGATAGATACTTTTGCTTTTCCTGTTGAGTTGTAAAGTGTAAGTGCTTTACAATTTCCTTCCCTTCTCTAAACTGTGATTGAGTGATTTTGCTGGATTTTTCAATCATTGGGTATTTTCTCATTTAAAACTAAGTGACTAAACCTGACTAGGAAGTAGAAAGAAGCCCAGGCCTATGGACTCCCAGTTAAGGCCACTCTTGAGGCTGCAAAATGAGGTCATTGAAGGCCCCAGTAGTTCTTCCTGGAGAGCTTCCCCAGTAGGTGTCCCAACTTGCTCACCCCAGCCATGGAAGGAGCTTTTCTACTGAGAGAAGCCATGGAGCCCTGGAAAGCTGAGGATCACAGGCAGATGCAGTTGGGGTTGGAATAGAAGGGGGCTTGGGAGGCTCTAAGGATGGAATTGTTACTGTCCTGGTGCTCTTTCTAGACTTGGTCAAATAAAACAAATTCAGATGTAGGTAAGAAGTTACCTAATTTTAAAAGAGTGTTATAATGGGGAAAATACCAACCATAAGATCTTAGAGGATCCCAGAGGTTAGGCAGAAAACGGCTTTCCTTCATAGGGAGGAGCAAACAAGATTGGAAAGAAGGTAGGTGGGGTATGGGGAGGGTAGGATTAAGCTTGGCAAAGTTAGATCCTCATGAGAGAGAATGTTTCACCCTGAAGTCAACTTGTTCTTGGGAAGAGCATAAAGAGAAGTTATTGTTGGCTCAGGCTGAGGGTGAGTTAAGAGTCGAGTGCCCTAGGGAAGGAGAGAAACTGAAGCAAAGTTTGGTTAACAAGTATTCTGTTACTCTGTTCTGACCACTGAAGACAAAACTATTTAACTATGTATGAGGCCAAAAATAAAAAAAAAAATTAAAAAAATAAAGTGTGGGGAAGGGAGGAATTCAGACAGTCTATGGTTTTTGTGATAACTAAAAACGGGGAGCATCATCTAAGTCATACTGGAAAGGATGTTTGTTTGCAGTAAGCTGCTCTTGCAAAACACAAAGGATGGGGAATTTCTTTAGTCATAGCTGTTTACTAGGATTACCTACCTACCCTGTAATCTCCCACCACTTTCCCTTGCCCTATACATCTCTTCCGTTGACTGTTTCTGAGTTGTACCTTTTCTAATAAACAGGTAGACCTCAATACAATGTTTTGGTGAGTTCTGTGTTAGTAGTTTTATCAAATTGTTGAACTTGAGGAGGGGTTTATGGGAACCTCTAATTTATAGCCTGTTGCTAAGAACTATAGTTGGGCTCACTGGGGAAATGTGCCTGGCATCTGCAGTGGAGAGAGTGTTGTGGGACTAAGCCCTGAACTTATGGGGTCTGTGCTAATACTGGGTGGTGTCAGAATCAAGTTGTTGGACACCCAGGTGGTGATGGAGAATTGGTTGTTGTTCAGCAAACTCCACACATTTGTTGTTGGAGGAAAGACATCATAGGGGCTTGGGCTGGAGAGAGACTCTGGGGTCTGAGGAAAGGAAGTTGTGTACACATGCTGTCACACTGCACATTGTCCTGTGATTCCAGGTTTCCCAGGGAGAGAGGGGACTGAGAAGTTCAGTGGAATTGTGAAAACAGACTCCCTTCCTGACCCTGCTGCCAGCATAAGATCCCCACGCACTCAGGGACCTACACACTAGGCGTTGATGTGGCAAGGGCCCTCTGTGGGTAAGGCTGTACCCTCAATAATTGAACCCACTGTTGCTTCTAGAGTTTTCCAGCCAAAACCTACACAGGTACCCAGAGCACTCCTGGTTTATCCCTTCACCCAGACACTCAATCTGTAGGAGCAACCTGGTCCCTCCACCAACCCGGGGTCTGGACCACCTGATCGTGGTCTCATTTCTCTGCGTGGACACAGGAATAGCCCAGAGCATCGCCCTGCCTGAGCCAGTGCCTACCACTAACCAGTCCTTCTACCAGCTTTGCATGGGTCTGCCACCTATGGGTCAGAAGAATGAACCTGCCCTAGTAGAGCAGCCAACCCTGATCAAGATGTGATGTTACCTGTCTCTATTTAACTATTGTGTAAGGGAAAGGACAACGTACTTTATTTTATTCATAGGTATTTTAAAGTAGATTCATTTCTTGATTTCTTTTTCAGATTTTTTTTTGCTGTTAACATGTACAATTACTGATTTTTATGTGTTAATTTTGTGCCCTACAACTTCACTGAATTTATCAGTTCTAATAGGTTTTTTTTGGTCAGTTATTTAGGTTTTTCCAAATATAAGATCATATGATTCATACAGAAGGATAATTTCACTTTTCTTCTTTCAATTTGGATGCCCATAAATTCTTTTTCTTATCTGATTGCTCTAGCTAGGACATCCAGAACTATGTTGCATAACAGTGGTGATAGTGGGCATCCTTGTTGGGTTTCATGTCTTAGATGTAAGGTTTCAAGTTTTCCCCATTCAGTATGATACTAGCCATGGGACTGTTTTTTATGGTTTTTATTATCTTCAGGTATCTTTCTTCTATACCCAGTTTTTAAAGAGTTTTTATCATGAGGGGATGAGTTTTATTAAATGCTTTTTCAACTTTAATTGAAATGATCGTATAATTTTTTCTTTTATTCTGTTGAAACGATGCCTCACATTGATTGATTTGCATATGTTGAACCATCCTTGCATCCGTAGGATAAATCATACTTAGCTGTGATGAATATTTTATTTTATGTGTTTTTGAATTTGGGTTGTTTGTATTTTGTTGAGGATTTTTTGCATCAGTGGTCATCGCAGTTGTTGGCTGGTAGCTTTCTTTTTTTATGTGTCTTTGTCTGATTTTGCTATCAGGGTAATACTGGCTTCATAGAATGAGTTTGGGAGTATTCCCTCATTCTGTCTTTTTTTCAGAAGTTTGAGTAGGATTGGTATTAGTTCTTCTTTAAATTCTTGGTAAAGTTAAATCATTAAGCCAGCTGGTCCTTGGCTTCTCTTTGCTGGAAGACTTCCTTTTTCTTTTTTTCTTTCTTTCTTTCTTTTTTTTTTTTTTGACAGAGTCTCTGTCACTCAGGCTTGAGTGCAGTGGCAGGATCTTGGCTTACTGCACCTTCACTTCCTGGATTCAAGCAATTCTCATGCCTCAGCCTCCTGAGTAGCTGGGATTACAGGTGTGTGCCACCACACCTGACTAACTTCTATTAGTAGAGATGATGTTTCACAGTGTTGGTTAGGCTGGTCTCTACGGAGACCAGCTCGGTCAGGGAGACCCTAACCCAGTGGCGCTAGAGGAATTAAAGACACACACACAGAAATATAGAGGTGTCAAGTGGGAAATCAGGGGTCTCACAGCCTTCAGAGCTGAGAGCCCCAAACAGAGTTTTACCCACATATTTATTAACGACAAACCAGTCATTAGCATTGTTTCTATAGATATTAAATTAACTAAAAGTATCCCTTATGGGAAACCAAGAGATGGGCTGAATTAAAGGAGTAGGTTGGGCTAGTTATCTGCAGCAGGAGCATGTCCTTAAGGCACAGATCACTCATGCTATTGTTTGTGGCTTAAGAATGCCTTTAAGTGATTTTCTGCCCTGGGTGGGCCAGGTGTTCCTTGCCTTCATTCCGGTAAACCCACAACCTCCCAGCGCAGGTGTTAGGGCCGTCATGAACATGTTACAGTGCTGCAGAGATTTTATTTATGGTCAGTCTTGGGGCCAGTTTATGGCCAGATTTTGGGGAGCTTGCTCCCAACTTGTCCCCCTTGTCTGATTTGTAAATCAATAAAAGGAAAGGCAGCTTTGTCACATTGAGCTACTACTTGCAGGAATCAGGATCCGCATCTGCAGACTATACAAAGACAACACAGATTAAAAGTGCAATCGTCATTGAAACCACAGAGCTTCCAAGTGTTTTTGTCCATTTTAATGGGTTACTACCTGCTAATCTCTCTGCAGCTCCTTTAAGCACTCCAGTTCCTGGCATTAAGGTCAGGTGTGCCTGGGATGCTCTAAATATTTGTTCTTTTAATTTTTCTATATCCACAAATCCTTATTTTAAGTTCCTAGAGTGGGCCATATCATTTGAGGTTGAGGTGCCACTATACTGCCATGGTTCCAGATAATAGGAACTTTTGCCGTACTTCTTATCATTTGTACCATCTGACCATTTTGTTCAGATCATCTGAACATAGTGTGGCCATGACACACAGACTGAGAGGTGCAATTCAACCTAAATATCCCCTTAGGGGACCAGTTAATAATGATTCCATAGGAATCCTTGTGCAGCACTTCTGCTTGTTATGCAATCTTCCTCAACAAGTACATTCATTTTTTCTAACTGGGTCCAATCCTGTTTACAAATAGGTTTTTGAGGATGGTATTCCTCAATTATAGGAGCAGATTTATTATGGTAAATACTGAGATCAGAAAGCGTGTATAACTGTGTCATAGAGTGATTGTATCTAGGCATTATTACCAGCCTTATTGAAGAAATACTCATGGCAGTGGTGATAACTGCTATCATAGCTGCCATTAAATTATTCATTGTGACTGGTTGTCCCACATTCCTCAGGTTTTCTTCCGCCATCTGTGACAGCTTCTTGGTCTGCCCCTAGGTGGGTGGCTGTGTTTGATGGGTGTTGCTAGTGACAGCTGGGGTCCTCCTCAGAGTTAGTCTTGACATGGCTACAACTGGGGGGTCCTTGGGATCCTCCCAGAGTCTCTTCCTCAGCATCTGGCTCATGATAAGGTTTCAGGTGTCTTGATGTTATCCAAATCAGCTGTTGATTTTGGACTGGAGAAACACAAGCATAACCTCTACCCCAAGTTATTTTACCTATGTTCCCACTTTTTGTTATTGGATCTCTCCACCAAACCAGGTTTTCTTCTTCTGTCTTTGCAGCTAGTTTCTGTAGATGCTGTTCAGCTGCTGATAACATCTGGCCTTTGGGCAGGCTCAAAAAATTTAAAGTTAATAATGCTAGGTTCAGTTGCATCTGTGGGGTTCCATATTCTCTGTCTTCTTCTTTCTGCTTTTGCAGCTGCTGTTTTAGGGAGAGATTCATTCTTTCCACTATGGCTTGTCCTTGAGAGTTGTATGGGATACCAGTAATGTGTTTAATATTCCACATGAAGAAAAATGTAGCTAGAGTTTGGGTAGTATAGCCTGGGGCATTATCTGTTTTAAGAGAAGCTGGAATGCCCATCACCACAAAACACTGCAAAAGGTGATGTTTAACATGGGCAGAAGACTCTCCTGTTTGGCATGTAGCCCCGACAAAGTGAGAAAAGGTGTCCACACATACATGTACATAAGCTAGTCTCCCAAATAAGGGAAGATGTGTGACATCCATTTGCCAACGAGAGTTAGATTCCAATCCTCGAGGATTAACTCCTCCTGTAAAAGATGAGGAATGTACCATTTGGCAAGTCAAGCATCACTGGATAATAACTTTAGCTTCTTTCTAGGTAATGCCATGTCTGCATTTGAGACCAGAGGCATTAACACGGGTTAAATTGTGAAAGTGTCTAGCATTAGATACTGCATTGGCAACTAGACGATCAGCCATTTGATTCCCTTCAGTCAAGGTCCTGGAAGAGGTGTATGAGTTCTAATGTGAGTGATGTAAAAAGGGTGAATTCTACTTCTAACTGCTGTTTGCAGTTGGGTAAATAAAGTCATCAGTTGTTCATCTGTATGAAATCATAACAGCATTTTCAATTAACTGTGTGGAGTGAATCACGTATGAAGAATCAGAAATCACATTAACAGGCATATCAAAAGCAGTCAGTACCTCAATTACAGCTACAGGCTCCGCTTTTTGAGCTGAAGTATAGGATGTCTGAAAAACTTTACTTTTCGAGCCAGAATAAGAAGCTTTACCATTACTAGACCCATCTGTAAAAGCATTCTCAGGACCTTCAATTGGTTTAAATTTAGTTATTTTAGGGAGAATCCAATTTGTTAATTTCAAAAACTGAAACAGCTTCCTTTTAGGAAAATGATTATTGAGAATACCCACAAAGTCAGCTAAATGGGTTTGCCAACTAAGACTAATTATAAAAGCTTGCTATATTTGTGCCTTTGTGAGAGGGACAATAATTTCTCCAGGATCATATATATGTAATTTAACAATCCGAGTTCTCCCAATCCCTATCACAGTAGCAATTTGATCTAAATAAGGAGTTAGAGTCTGTGAATTAGTATGTGGAAGAAAAAGCCACTCTACTAAGTACTGTTCTTGGACAATAACACCAGTAGGTGAATGCTGACTTGAAAAGATTAGGAAATCTAGAGTCTTCTCTGGATATGTTCTATTTATTTGAGGTTTATGGACTTGCTTCTCAAGTAGTTGTAACTCTGCGTCAGCCTTCTTTGTTAATTGCTGAGGGCTAGTGAGACTAGGATTTCCTTTCAGGATAGAAAACGGATTACACATGGCATAGGTAGGAATGCCTAGAGCAGGTCGTATCCAATTAATGTCCCCTAGTAATTTTTGAAAGTCATTTAATGTTTTTAATTGGTCCCTACATATGGTTACTTTCTGTGGCACAATGGTAGTGTCATTTACTAACGTCCCCAAGTAGAAGTGGGGAGTAGTAGCCTGAATTTTGTTAGGAGCTATAATTAAACCAACGTGAGAAATCGAATTTTGCAAGTGATCATAACATTGGAGTAATATTTCTCAAGTGAGGGCAGCACAAAGTACATCATCTGTATAATGAATAATATAACACTGTGAAAATTTTTTATGAGTAGGTTCAGTTGCTTGCCCCACGTCTGGCAAATAGTCTGGCAAACGTTTAACATGCCCTGTGGCAACACTTTCTAATGATAACGCTTCCTAGGCTGCAGGTTGTTTACTGCAGGCATTGTAAATGCAAACCATTCACAGTCTTTCTCAGCTAAGGGGATAGTAAAGAAACAGTCTTTTAAATCTGTGACTATTAAAGGCCAGTTTTTTGGAATTACAGCAGGAGAAGGCAATCCTGGCTGTAATGCTCCCATAGGTTGTATAACTGAATTGATAGCTCTTAAGTCAGTTAACATTCTCCATTTACCTGATTTTTTCTTAGTTGCAAAAACTGGAGAATTCCAAGGGGAAAATGTTGGAGCTATGTGCCCATTTTCTAGTTGTTCAGTAGCTAATGTCTCTAAAGCCTCCATTTTCTCTTTACTTAGTGGCCATTGTTCTATCCAAATTGGCTTATCTGTTAACCATTTTAAAGGTATAAGTTCTGAAGGCTTAACAGTGGCTGCCATCAAAAAAAAATTATTTCCTAATCTTTGGCGGAAACTTTGTTTTTCCACTTGAGGTGGTTCTTGGAAACCTTGCAAATTTTTTTCTAGTCCTATACCAGGGACATACCCCATTTCATATATCATATGTTGACTTTGAGGGCTATATAATTGTTCTGGAATTATATTGTTGTAATAAATCTCTTACCCATAAATTTATAGGTACAGAAGTTATAATTAGTTGAATAGTCCCAATGCAAAATGTAACTACTGTGATATACTTCAGCCACTTTGCCAACTCCAACTATGTTGAATTGAGTGGGTTGAATTGGCCATGCAGACGGCCTGTGCTTTAGAGAAATGATTGAAATGTCCGCTCCTGTATCTACCAAACCTTTAAATTTCTTTCCCTGAATAGTTACTTCACACGTAGGATGTTTATCAGTAATTTGATTTACCCAATAAGCTGCTTTGCCTTGTTTATTTGTGCTTCCAAATCCTCCTGTTCATTTAATTTCCCCTTTTCCTGTTCCCACCTACAGCACAATCAGAAGCTGTGCTATGCACTCTCCTGGCTCTGCTTTCCAGGAAACAGAAATAGATAAAAACAATTTGAATTTTTCCATTATAATCTGAATCAATGACTCCTGTATGTATTTGTACACCTTTTAAACTTACTCTAGACCTTCCTAAAAGTAATCCTATTGTACCTGCTGGCAACGGTCCACAGACGCCTGTTGGGACCTTTTTTGGGGGTTCCCCAGACAGAAGACTCACAGCTTTTGTGCACCAGTGTTTTCCTTTTTTACATTATGGACATATTTCAGTCTCAACAGTCTTCTTTTTTCCCCTTTCTGGTGGCCTGACTCGCTGATTTTTTCTACATTCTTTTTTAGTATGACCATGCTTCCCACAGTTAAAACAAGCTCCAGAAAATGGAGTATTTCCTTTGTCTACTCTCAGTCCTGCCATTACCTGTGCCAACAAAGTAGCTTTATGCAGATTACCTCCGATACCATCACAGTCCTTGATATAATCAACTAAATGTGCTTTCCCTCTAATAGGTCACAGAGCAGCCTGGCAATTGGGATTAGCATTGTCAAAAGCTAATAACTGCAACATTATATCCTGAGCAGCTGAATCTGCAATCATCTTTATAAGAGACTCCTGTAACTAAGCTATAAAATCAACATATGGTTCTCTTGATCCCTGTTTCATAGCACTAAAGGAAGGGTATTGTTCTCCACCTGAAGTGATTTTTTTCCCCAAGCTCTAATGCACACTCCTCTAAGCTGTTCTATGGCATCATCCTGCATAACCAGTTTTGCATCTAAACCAGCCCAGCTACCAACCGCCAAAAGTTGGTCTGCAGTTATATTAAATGAAGTTGGGCCTGGGCATTGTGAGCACCGTGTATGGAAGCGTCATCTGCCCACGAGGTTTTAAATTGTAAAAACTGAGCAGGAGTTAGACAAGCTCGAGCAAGAGCGTCCCAGTCAGTGGGTATCATTTGACCGGAAACAGCAACATTCTTTAACAGTCCCATTACAAAGGGAGAACCTGGTCCGTACTGATTTATAGCTTGTTTAAATTCTTTGAGTAATTTAAAATGAAAAGACTCAAATGCAGCTATAATATTTCCCTGTTGATCTGGGGGGTGTATTCTAACAGGGAACTGCCAAGCCTCTAAATCACGCTCTTGTTTAGCTTGCTGAATAATAGAACTAAGAGTAGTCACTTGAGGCGCTGCTCGGACAGTTATTGGGGGAACTACTTTTCGCCAAGTGTCCTCTGGAAAAGAAGGATCTGGAGGGTCTTTTTCTTCAAAATAATAATGAGGGGATATAGAAGGGTAGGGAAGAACCGCTCCTTCCTTTGCCACTTTAGCTTTAGCTGGCAAATAAACCTGCTTTGTAACCTCTTCTGTTACTTCGTTATACTCTTGTTTCTCCTAATCATCAGTGTGAAAAAGTTCCAAGGTAAAACGAACCAGACCCCACACCTGTCCCATTGTTACCCTGACGCTTCCGAGCTCCCCTTTTTACTCACCACGGGGATTGCTTTAAGAGTACTCGGGTGTCCTCCAGCTGGTTTTCTGTTCCAACTGTCACTCCGGCAACCCTTCGACCTGGATTCAAGCCCCCATGAATGGACGTCACTTGCTGAGACAGTTGGGGAGACCCTAACCCAGTGGCACTAGGGTAATTAAGGACGTACACACAGAAATATAGAGGTGTCAAGTGGGAAATCAAGGGTCTCACAGCCTTCAGAGCTGAGAGCCCCAAACAGAGATTTACCCACATATTTATTAACGGCAAACCAGTCATTAGCATTGTTTCTATAGATATTAATTTAACTAAAAGTATCCCACATGGGAAATGAAGGGATGGGCCAAATTAAAGGAGTAGGTTGGGCTAGTTAACTGCAGCAGGAACCTGTTCTGAAGGCACAGATCACTCATGCTATTGTTTGTGGCTTAAGAATGCCTTTAAGCGGTTTTCTGCCCTTAGCGGGCCAGGTGTTCCTTTCCCTCATTCCCGTAAATCCACAACCTTCCAGCATGGGCGTTAGGGCCATTATGAACATGTTACAGTGCTGCAGAGATTTTGTTTATGGCCAGTCTTGGGGCCAGTTTATGGCCAGATTTTGGGGGGCGTGCTCCCAACAGGTCTAGAACTCCTGACCTCAAGTGACCCACCCGCGTTGGCCTTCTAAAGTGCTGAGATTACAGGTGAGAGCCACCAAGTCCAGTCCTTTGCTGGGAGACTTTCTGTGACAGTTTTTATCTTATGACTTGTTATTTTTCTCTTGTGGTTTTGGATTTCTTCATAGTTTCTTCTTAGGTTGTAGGTGTCTCAGAATTTATTCATTTCTTCTAGGGTTTCCAATTTATTGGCATATAGTTGCTCATAGTCGTCCCTAATGATCATTTGAATTTTTGTGGTAATGATTGTAATGTCACCTTTTTCAACTCTCATTTTGTTTATTTGGATCTTGTTCCTCTTTTTCTTATTGAGTCTGGCTACAGGTTTGTCAATTTTGTTTATCTTTTTATAAAACTGACTTTGCATTTCTTTCATTTTTTAAAATTCCTTTCTTCATTACAATGTCATTTATTTTGGCTCCGATCTTTATTTATTCTCTTTCGCATTTTTTTTTTTTTTGCTTTTGATTTTCTGGTTCTTTAAGATGCATCGTTAGGTTTTTTTTATTTGAAGGTTTTCTTCTTTTTTCTGATGCAGGCTCTTATATCTATATTATTTTCTCTTAGCAGTGCTTTTGCTGTATCCCATAAGTTTGAGTATGTTGTTTCTATCATTTGCTTCATGAAGTTTTTCAAATTTCCTTTTAATGTTTTCATTGCCCCACTGGTTGTTACAGAGCATCTTGTTTAATTTCTATGTGTTTGTACAGTTTTCAAAATTCCTCTTGGTATTGATTTCATATTTTGTTTCCTTGTGGTCAGAGAAGATATTTGATATCATTTTAATTTCTTTGATTGTCCTAAGACTTATTTTTTTTTGCCTAACATGTGGTCTTTCCTTTGGAATGATCCTTGTGCTGAGAAAACGTATGTGTATTCTGTAGCCATTGAGTGAAATCATTTGTAAATATGTATTAGTTTCATTTATTCTATAATGTGGGTGAGGTCTGATGTTTGTTTATTTTCTGTCTACATGAACTTTCTAATGCTAAAAGTAGGGTGTTTAATTCTCCACTTATTATTGTATTGGTGTCTGTCTCTCTTTATCTCTTATAATTCCCTAGTTCATATCAGCTTTGCATTTTCTCCTTGTTGCAGTTTGAAATATGGTTTGAGGGAATGAAAATCTACTGATACACCATAAGGTTACTGCACTATTCCATCAGTCCTGGGCTGCTACCTATTCACAATGTAGATAAGACAGACAAAATACACATATTTTTAATATCTGATACTATACAATGTCTTTTCTTGACACCTGAACACAAACTAATAACTACAGAATGGGATGCAGTTTTACCAATGTTAAATGTGTGAGAATAACCTGCTATCCAACATTGTATCCATTTCCACAGTGGACAGTGGACTTTCAACTCTAGACAGGCTGAGTGAAAGGAGAATATGGGCTGTGAAGGAACTTAGCCTAAGAGCTGGGTGGAGTCTTGGATGTTGAAATGCTGCCTGCATCTGACTGGCCAGCACTTCCCCCAACTTTCCCAGTGCCTATCACAGAACTAGGGCCCCATGACTACACTGATCAGTGGGGTGAGTGGTAATAACAGATAGTTCTTTGTTACCACCCCACACACCTTGCTCATTCTGCCTAGTACAGTCTCCCAAAGATATCATTTTCAACATTTTGTCTGACAATCTAACATTTTAAAGCTGTGTCCACATTTGCTTTAGATACCACTCACCCTTCTCATTGCCATTTATCTAGGCCCTGGCAAGTATGACAATCTCTATCTTCCAAAAGCAGCTGGTCTGCACTACTGCTCAGTAATTCCTCTAAACCATAAGACATAATCCTACTTCCCTGATCCCCAGAAATTGACAATATTTTCCAAATCTGCATCTCATCTCTCATATTTGTCCTTGAAATGATACCACTTGTAGCTACTCTAAGACCTTAGAGTGATTAAAAGGAACTCATTTCCAGTTTTCTCCCTACATTTCAAAAGTGTTCCCCATGTTTTTTAGTCAGTTATATCTACTTCTCTGAGAAGAATGCCGTTATCATGTTGTATTTGTCTCCACACCAGACATCATTCTGTCTTTCTTAATCTCCTGGACCATGGAACTTTTGCCCTCATCTCAAGTGGTCAGAATGTTGTATTTAACACTTGTAAATAGACTCCAATCCCCAGTTAAAACTACTTCTCACATCAGACCCAAGAGAGTCCTGTGTGAGGTGCCATGGGGTGAGGAGAGCAGTGAGAAAACTGCAGCCATAACTGACAAAGAAGGACAAGGGTTTTAATGCATGTGCAGCTGGGGATAAAACTGAGGAGACAGAGAGGAAGTGGAAATAATTACAAAATGAAGCAAGCAGAATTATGCTTCCTAAATTCAGAGTCAGTTGTGCAACCTGGGAACAGGTGTCCTCTCTCCACCTGTAGAATCAATGCCACTCTTCACCTGAATGTTTCAGTCTCTTACCTTAAGCTAGAAACGCATTCCAGTTGTGAAACACCTATTAGCCATCCAGCACAATCTTGTATGTTTATGTAAATACCGCAACAACCCCTTGACTTATGAGGCCTCACCAGTTTTTACCTGATTAAAAAACTGTTACAGTATAGTCAAAAACATTATGATTAGAATTACAAAAAGAAAAGAACAATAACTACAAAAAATTGGCTGAAGTAGAGTTGTCCAATTGAAAAAAAAAAAATAAAATGTGCAAAGTGAAATGTAACTTACACACTCTCTGTGGAATTACTCATATCTTTGAATTAATTTTTGAACACCATTAAGTTTCATGAGCAACATTCTTAAAAGCCGTGAGCAGGTTATGTAAAGAAGACTTTATGAGTGTTGGAATAAGTAAATTATGCAATAGTTTTTGCATGAGTAATACGTAAGAAAAGATAGGATTTGCAGAAAGAAAGAAAGGTTTTCTGGATCAGAAACAATCATATTTTAGGGAAATTAATTCAATATCAATTTTCTTTTATAGTCTGTGTGGTTTCTAGCTTGCAGGTATTTCCAGCTTACTAGTAAAACATCAGCAATTTGGAAATAATGTTTTATTTCAATATTTATTTTCTATTCATTCTCATGACAAGTATTTCTTTCTCCCTCTCTGTTTGTGTCTCACACATACAGACACACATATTAGTTTCTCCACAACTGTCATACTCCTAAACTTCCCCTTTGGGTTGACATATTTGTATTATTTGGTAATGTAAATCAGAAATAAAACTCTCTATGTGTTTTGTAGGCCCTGAGGAATGGTGTGTGGAAAATAAATTATAGAGTAATATATTGTAAATGGTAATTCAAGAATTCAAGTTTAAGAAAGGCATAATTTATTATTATACTTCCATGAAATCTTTGTTATAGCCACCATAATGTCTCAACAGTGACAAAAAATAGAATAAAAATATAAGTTATGGAATCAGTGTTCTCCAAATTATTTAAAGTTTAATACCACTGGAAATAAGAATTGCTTGAAATGGCATTTTATCATATATTACCTGGAATCTTGAATAAGGCTGAATAAGTTAACATTTTTGGTTGGATAATAGCACATCATCAAATATACAATTGTTAGCACATTTTAAAAATTGTTTTATTTACTAAAACAAATTCACACATTGAATAAAACATTTCAAAATCCACCATATTCTCAAGGGGCAAAATACGTATTACAAACACTCATAAAGTATTGTTCTTCTGATACCATAATCTATGTGAAAAATTTGCTTCCTTTATTTATTTATTTATTGTCTTTAATCATTAGTTTCCTTTTGTTTTCTTTTTTTTTTTTTAATTATACTTTATGTTCTAGGGTACACGTGCACAACATGCAGGTTTGTTACATATGTATACATGTGCCATGTTGGTGTGCTGCACCCATTAACTTGTCGTTTACATTAGGTATATCTCCTAATGCTATCCCTCCCCCCTCGCCCCACTCCACAACAGGCCCTGGTGTGTGATGTTCCCTTTCCTTTGTCCAAGTGATCTCATTGTTCAATTCCCACCTATGAATGAGAGCATGCGGTGTTTGGTTCTCTGTCCTTGTGATAGTTTGCTGAGAATGAGGGTTTCCAGCTGCGTCCATGTCCCTACAAAGGACACAAACTCATCCTTTTTTATGGCTGCATAGTATTTCATGGTGTATATGTGCCACCTTTTCTTAATCCAGTCTGTCATTGATGGACATTTGGGTTGGTTCCAAGTCTTTGCTATTGTGAATAGTGCCACAATAAACATACTTGTGCATGTGTCTTTATAGCAGCATGATTTATAATCCTTTGGGTATATACCCAGTAATGGGATGGCTGGGTCAAATGGTATTTCAAGTTCTAGATCCTTGAGGAATCGCCACACTGTCTTCCACAGTGGTTGAACTAGTTTACAGTCCCACCAACAGTGTAAAAGTGTTCCTATTTCTCCACATCCTCTCCAGCATCTGTTGTTTCCTGACTTTTTAATGATTGCCATTCTAACTGGTGTGAGATGGTATCTCATTGTGGTTTTGATTTGCATTTCTCTGATGGCTAGTGATGATGAGCATTTTTTCATGTGTCTGTTGGCTGCATAAATGTCTTCTTTTGAGAAGCGTCTGTTCATATCCTTTGCCCACTTTTTGATGGGGTTGTTTTTTTTCTTGTAAATTTGTTTGAGTTCTTTGTAGGTTCTGGATATTAGCCCTTTGTCAGATGAGTAGATTGCAAAAATTTTCTCCCATTCTGTAGGTTGCCTATTGACTCTGGTGGTAGTTTCTTTTGCTGTGCAGAAGCTCTTTAGTTTAATGAGATCCCATTTGTCAATTTTGGCTTTTGTTGCCATTGCTTGTGGTGTTTTAGACAGGAAGTCCTTGCCCATGTCTGTGTCCTGAATGGTATTGCCTAGGTTTTCTTCTAGGGTTTTTATGGTATTAGGTCTAACATTTAAGTCTCTAATCCATCTTGAATTAATTTTTGTATAAGGTGTAAGGAAGGGATCCAGTTTTAGCTTTCTACTTATGGCTAGCCAATTTTCCCAGCACCATTTATTAAATAGGGAATCCTTTCCCCATTTCTTGTTTTTGTCAGTTTTGTCAAAGATCAGATGGCTGTAGATGTGTGGTATTATTTCTGAGGGCTCTGTTCTGCTCCACTGGGCTTCCTTTATTTTTTAAACAGACTAATTATTTAGAAAGTTGAATTCACAATTTATATCCTATCACAGAGGACAACTTATGTCCTATCTACTTTCTCTGATATCTCTGCTGATTTCTGTATTGCTTCCACACCATTTAATTTCAAGACTTTTTGATAGTGCTAATAAGGAGATGCATCAGCATATCAATAGCAGACTTGATTATTTCTAAAAATTAGAGTGTTCAAATCTCACATTTTAATGGAAAAGAATAGTACCCTGAACACATAACTCCTCATGCATGACTTATAGCGCTGACATAAGTCAAACAAAACGAGCATCTCCATTTAGATTTTCATCGTACATCTTATATTTCAATGCCTTTAATCTTCCAGGAGAGAGTTGACGTAAATGCTCCTCAGCTAATATAGAAAAACCTCTCTCTAGTTTGTAGGTTGTAGCAATCAACCATGTTCTTTTACACAAATATTAGTAATGAAGGAATAGCATTGAGTAATGTGAGTTTCATTACATCAATATTTACTTAACCTTAAGTATTGTCATTACAAAAAATGTATACATTGAATATACCTGTTGAGCCACCAATCTCTTTTTTTCATTGAAAGATACAATTATCTAATACTTTGGACTTGTGATTATTCACTGTAATAAACACTCCAGTGTAATGTCTAAATGTTAGTACCTGAGTCCTTTCTAGCGTGATTCCTCTTATTTTTATTTAAACTTGATTTTTGATTGATTGAATACTTTCCCAAATGTATTGCACCTGTAGTTTCTTTCCAGTATAAGCTCTCTGGTGTCTTGTAAAGTGTATATTTTGGACAAAAGTCTTTCAATGTTTATTATATTTGGAGGGGCTTTTATTTTTGTTGGGTAGGATTTAAGCAACAGTTAAAGCCTTTGCTCATTGGTTTACATTTGTAAGAATTATTTCTGGTATAAATACTGTGGCGTTTTCCATGATTTAAATTTTGGACAAAAGTCTTCCCAAAATTATTACATGTATAGGGTTATACACATATGCCACATATGCAAGGATATTTATGTGCTCTATTATGCAGATTCTCTAATGTTGAGTAAGGTGTGAGCACTAGTTAAGGGGTTTGCCACTGTCTTTTTTCAGAATATAATGCTGAAAGAAAAATAGTACGTTGTTCTACTTACTAAGTTTAGTTAAATATACTTTCCAAATCTAATGTAGAATTATACCAAGTGAGAACACCAGAATGATGGCAGAACAGAAAACAGGTAATCATTTCTTCATAGATATATTACCATAACTATAGTGATCAACTTTTCTGTGGAAATTCCAGAAATTAAGAGTTTGTGGCAACCCAGTGGTATATGTTGGATGACAGGTATGCAGTTTTTTGCATAAATGTAAAGATAATGATATGATATCTAAAGGGACCAGAAGAGCAGTTGCTAAAAGAGAAACAGTTACTAAAAGAGAAACAGTGTTGGAGGCATAATACTTCCTGATTTAAAAACATAATATAAAGCTATATAACAAAAATAATTTGGTACTGGAATAAAGGAAGACAAATACACCAATGAAACATAATAGAGCACATAAATAAATCCTTGCATATGTGGCCAAATAAAGAGTTATTTAAACATCCATATCCATTTTAGTATTATTCACAAAAGCCAGTAAGGGGAAGAGATTTTACTTTTCCTCAATATATAAATAATTGAATATTATTTAACTTCTAAAATGAAGGATATTTTATTATAAATGTAATAATTATAAAAAATTTGAGGGCATTGTGCTAAGTGAAATAAGCCAGGCAAAAAAAGGTACTTGATAATTCCACTTATATGAGATGTCTGAAATCAAATTCCTAGAAACAGAGTACTAATCTACTGGCAGTAACACAAATGGATGATGGAACAGTATACAATACCCCCAAATAAACCCTTGTATGTATGATTAAATAGTCTTAAACATGTTTGCTATACCTACGCAATAAAGAAAGGATAGTTTCTTCAATAAATGGTGTTGAGAAACTGGATATCTACATGGAAAAATTTAGTTTTGACCCTTCCCCTGCACCATATGCAAAAACTGTCTTGAATGGATTAATTCTTGCACATAAGAACTATAACTCTCAAATTGCTACCAAAAGTATAGGGAGAAAGATTATGACAATGGTCTCTATACTATCTTCTTGGATATGACATCAAACCCATATGCAACAAAGAAAACAAATAAATGGGACTACTCTAAACTTCTATATGTCAAATAAAAATTCAGTGGAATGAAAATTCCACATAAGAAATGAGACAATATATTTGAGAATCGTATATTTGACAGGAGTTATTATGATATCTAGAATATAAACTCGAAAAACTAAACAAGAATTAAATAACATGATTTTTAAAACAGACCAAAGATTGAACATACATTTCTCCAAAGATACACAAATAGCCAACAATCATAAGAAAAATTACTTAGAAAAATGCAAAGGAAAATCACAGATATTACCTTGGCCATTATGATAGCCACTTTCAAGCAAACAAAAAATAGTAAGTATTATGAAAAGTATGGAGGAATTGAAACCCTTGTACACCATTGGTGAGTATAAAATGATGCATCCATTATGAAAATAGTGTGGAGATTTCCCTGCAAAATTAAAAATGAAGTTATTGTGTAATTCAGCAATTCCACTTCTAGAGCTCTGTTCTAAATATGTAAAGCACGACCTGGAAGATATATTTGCACACTGATGTTTCTTGCAACAAAATTAACAAAAACTAAAATGTGAAAACAACTCACATGTCTCTCTATGGATGAATGAATTTTTTTAAATGACCCTTATACCTACAATGAAATATTCTTCAGCCTCAAGAAAATCATGTCATGTGCTAAGTAAAAATAAACCTTGAAGATAAGTAAAATAAGACACTAATGAAGTGACAGTGCATGATTTCACTTACATAAGGTATTTTAAGTATTAACCTTATAGACAGAGGAAGTAAAATGGTACTTGCTAATTATTGGGTTTGTGAAACCCTGGTGGAACCCATGACCAAGGAGGGCCATTTTGAGAGAGCAGTCCTTCACATAGGTAGCAAACTCAAGAACCCGTAGACATGACTATAGACCAGGGAATAGTGCATCAAACTTTGTCTTTCTGAGGATCCTGAAGCAACCCTGTAACCTGTTACAAACGCTTCTCAGCCATGGTGCAGAAGTGTTCCTGCCCACTGAGAGACCTACAGAAAGACATACGCAGCCATGACTCTGGAGACAGGCCTGCAGACTTTGGCCTCAACCTTGTTTCCTTGCAGCAACCCTGTGACTTAGTTCCAACCCTCACAGCCATAGTCCATGGCCAGTTTTGCATACCCAGGAACCCACATGGTGACTTGTAGGGAATCCTCCTGGGTACCCAGTGGGTGCCAAACTTATTCACATACCTGGTATTAGTCCTACCATATTTAAGCCCAACTGTAGAACCCTTTCATAGTTTCTGTATTATAGATCAAAGTCCTCAAGACAATCAGACAATCCATGACTTCCTTAGTCTCCGGTACAAGACGACCAAAGACACACCCAGCAGAAGCCATGTGATCCATCTATAATTCCTCTTTTCTACAGTTCCAGAGGGGATCCCATCAGCCTGGGGGCTGAAGAAGAGAATACCTTTATTTGCTAAAACCACTTTATAAAAACTGGAAGAGGCAAATATGCATACACCAATGCAAGACTACATCATGCCCACCCACAGTGCTTCTGTCTTAACATGTTTGTGGAAGTTTGCATCAGAAGAATTATACAAAAAAAAAGAGAACCATCCAAATTGGAAAGAACAAAAGTAAAAATCTCACAGTTAGTAGATGACATAATATTTTATATAAAAATACCCAGAACAAAAAACATGTTTTAACTAACAAATGCATTCAGTAAAGTAGCAAGACACAAAACTAAAATTTTAAAAATATTAGTTGTATTTCCATACACTAAGAGCAAACTATTCAGAATAAAAAGCCAATTCCATTTTCAATAGTCTAAAAATAAACAAATGCAAACAAATGGGACTGCAGCAAACTAAATAGCTTCATAGCAAAGGAAACAAAACAAGAAAACCTACAGGATGGGAAAAAAATACTTGCAGATCATATATCTGATAAGAGGTTACTGTTCAGAACATAAACTCATGCAATTTAAAACAGAAACGATGATAATGATAATGATAACAGTGATAACCAGGTTGAAAAATAGACAAAAAACTGAATAGATTTGTATTTTTCAAAGAAGACTTACAAATGACCAGCAGGTATATGAAAAGCTTTTCAACATCACCAGTCATCAGGCAAATGTAGGATGAGATATCATGCCACGCCTGTTAGGATGGTAGATATTGAAGAGAGGTAAGTCTTATCAAGAGTGTGGAGAAAGGTAAACTGTAAAATCATGGTTGAGTTGTAAGTTGGTAGAGTCATCATATCTGATCAGTAAACAAGGATAAGAGCCTTCATTTTCCAAAGCAAGTTTTAAACAAAGAGATACTAAGAAGAAAGGGGAGCTTCCTAGTGTCATGAAACGTGATAGTTTATGCACATCAGTCAGTATGACTCCTAGCTGTTTGTGAGAGAGCCGGCAGTGACCCTGGGCTGATGCCCCCATGATGATCCAGGTAGAGAGACTTCAGATATTTCTGTTGGGCCAGAGTGGAAAATGAAACTGCCCTGGGGGAGCTGTAGATCCTGGATCTAGGTGTGAGATCATCTGTCCCTGGTTAGCTAACTCTTAGGTAAAAGAAAGGACAAGAATACTCTACTCTGATGGTCATGGATCTGGATATTTTGTGGCTCTGACCTCCTACTGCTGAGCTGCTTATTAACAATGACAAATTCTGCCACCAGGTTTTGTTTACACCAAGAGCCCTTCAGACAACTGCATCAGGAAACTAGATAAGATCTAGAAAACTTGAAAGCCTCACTATCAATGGGGAGAGGACTTTAAGTTCACCTTTCATAATGCCAAAAAAAAAAAAAAAAAAGGCTCCCATGGGTTTTCTGTACATTCTCAATCCAAATTCTGGTCCCGTCTTGTGAATCTTTGTTGGAGGCCAAACCGGCTCTGTGTCATTCGGTGTTACACCAAGGAGAGAAAAATTAGAGCAGAAATTTTCTCATGGAGGCTGCTCTAACACATGCTGAAGATTCCCAGAACCTCAATTCAGAATTTGAGGCTGCAGATTTAGGTCTTGGATGGGGGAAAAAAAATAGCAGATGCCTCTGCACTTTGGTGGTCACTGAGAAAGAGGAAGAGAAAGAAGCTTCAAATCTCACGCCTAATCAATACACATGTGGAATTCTGATTGGGTTTCTGGGCCCATGGTGTCTGAATTAATTTTAGGTCTGAAAATGCCAGGGGTATTGAAAAAGGTGAAATGGCTGATTAATACTCTGTGAAGTTTTTTTGTAGAAATCTTGTCTGACTGCTCCAGAAGGGACTATAGATAGAAATAGGAAGAGAGATCATTCTGTTTGCAGGTGTTGAAGTGTGCACTTCACTGCATAATTGTGGGTTGTGACTGGAAGACCAAGAGGGAAAGTCCTTTAGAATGAAGCTTGCTGTTCACTTTGTATGTTTATATCATATTTGGTAACTGTGGACAGTGCTTGGATAATATAATTTTTAAAAATTATCTTTAACTTCCCCTAAATCTCTGCAGTGGTAGAAAAGAAAGCAAACTGGTTTATTATGCAAATAAACCAGAAGGTGATATGCATCAGAGGCGATCTGCTAAGACAGGGATCCCCAGTGACCAGTTGGTGGCCCATTAGGAACTGGGCCACACAGCAAGAGATGAGCAGCAGGCTGGTGAGGGAAGCTTCATCTGTATTTACAGCCACTCCCAATCACTCACATTACCGCCTGAGCTCCACCTCCTGTCAGATCAGCTGCTGCATTAAATTCCCCGAAGAGAGCAAACCCTATTGTGAGCACACATGCGAGGGATCTAGATTGCATGCTCCTTACCGGAATCTAATGCCTGAAACTGTCACTATCTCCTGTCACCCCCAGATGGGACTATCTAGTTGCAGAAGAACAAGCTCAGGGCTCTCACTGATTCTACATTATGGTAAGTTGTATAATTATTTCATTATATGTTACAGTGTAATAATAGAAATAAAGTACACAATAAATGTAATTCACTTGAATCATCCTGAAACCATCACCCTCCACCCCTGTGGTCTGTGGAAAAATTGTCATCCATGAAATCAATCCCTGGTGCCAAAAAGTTTGGGAACCACTGTGCTAAGAGATGGCAAACATACAAAAAATGTTACTATAATTAGTCCTCAAGTTAAAGTCTTGAAAGCACCATTTTCATACATAGTTCATCAGCAAACAAGAACGATTTTACTTCTTCCATTTCAATTTTGATGCCCTTAATTTTTTTCTCTTGTCCTCCTATTGCTTTAGCTAGAATTTCTAGTGCTATGTTGAATGACAGTGGTGAAAATCGGCATCCTTGTTGTGTTCCAAATCTTAGAGGAAAGGTTTTCAGTTTTTCCCCAGCTAGTATGATACTAGCCTTTTGGCTGTCATACATGGCTTTTATTATGTTGAGGAATGTTTTGAAGGTTGTTGTCATGAGGGGATGTTGAATTTTGTCAAGTGCTTTTTCAGCTTTAATTAAAATGCTAATATAGGTTTTTCATTTCTACTGTGTTGATATGATGTATTACATGGATTGATTTGAGTATGTTAAAAAATCCTTGCATCTCAGGAATAAATACCACTTGGTAATGATGAATGCTCTTTCCAGTATATTGTTGAATTCAGTTTGCTAATGTTTTGTTGAGGATTTTTGCTTAGTAGTCACTAACAGTCCTTTGAATTACTTTAGTATCAGTTGTAATGTCTCTTTTTCCATCTCTGGTTCTATTTATTTGGATCTTTTTTTCTTAGTCTAGCTAAAGGTTTGCCCTTTTATGTAAGTTTGCAAACAACAACAACAACAACAAAAAACAACTTATTGTTCTATTAATCTTTTGTCTTTTGTCATTTCAAATTTATTTCTACTCCAATCTTTATTATTATTTTCTTTTAATTTTGGATTTAGTTTGCTTTGCTTCTCTAGTTTTTTAAGATGTATCATTAGGTTTTTTATTTAAAGTTTTTCTTTTTTTAATGTGGGCACTTACAGCTATAAACGTTTCTTATGGCACCGCTTTTGTTGTATCCCATAAGTTTTGTTACATTGTGTTTTCATTATCATTCGTTTGAAAAAAATTTCAATTTTTCTCTCAGTTTCTTCATTGAGCCACTGGTCATTCAGGAACATATTGTTTAATTTCTACGTATTTGTGTACTTCTCAAAATTCTTGTTATTTATTTCTAGTTTTTTTCTATTGTGGTCAGAGAAGATATTTAGTTCTTTTTAATGTTTTAATACTTGCTTGTGACCTTACATATGGTCTATTCTTGAGAATGATCTATGTGCTTAGAAAAAGAATGTGTATTCTATAGTCATTGCGATAAATGTTCTGTAAGTATCTATTAGATTTGTTTGGTATATAGTGAAGATTGTGTCCAGTGTTTCTTTTTAGTTTCTATCCAAAAGATCTGTCCAATTCTGAAAGTGGGGTGTTGAAGTCTCCAGCTATTATTTTATTGGAGTCTCTTTTTAGCTCAATAATATGCTGTATATATCTGGGTGCTCTAGTGTTGGATGCATATATATTTAAAATTGTTATATCGTCTTGCTGAATTGAACCTTTTATTATTATATAGTGACTTTTTTGTCTTTTTTAGAGTTCTTGTCTTGTAATCTGTTTTGTCTGATATAAGTATAGCTGACCTGACCTTCTTTTGTTTCCATTGGCATGGAATGTCTTTATTAAGTCTCTGTATTTTCATTCTATGTGTGTTTTCATAGGAGTATTTTTCTTGTAGGCAACAGATCCATGGTCTATTTTTTAAAAAACTGGGCTGGGCACAGTGATTCATGCCTGTAATCCCAGCACTTTGGGAGGCCGAGGCAGGTGGATAAGTTGAAGTCAGGAGTTCGAGACCAGCTTGGCCAACATGGTGAAACCCCATTGCTACTAAAAAGACAAAAATTAGCTGGTTGTGGTGGTGGGTGTATGTAATCCCAGCTACTTGGGAGGCTGAGGCAGGAGAATCACTTGAATCTGGGAGGCAGAGGTTGCAGTGAGCTAAGAGGAAGCCACTGCATTCCAGTCTGGGCTATACAGTGAGACTCTGTCTGAAAAATTAAAATAAAGCACAATAGAAAGTATATTCACCCACTTCATGTCTTTTGGTGAGAGAGATTAGTTATTTACATTCAGTGCTCTTACTGATATGTGTGGACTTCTGATATTTTAATATCTGTTTTCTGATTGTTTTTTGGTCTTTCCTTCTTTCTTTTTTTCTGTTTTCTTTTTAGTGAAGGTAATTTTCTCTGGTGACATGATTTAGTTTCCTGCTTTTTTTTTTTTTTTTGAATTGTATGTTTTATGCTGTTGGGTTACCATAACACATGCAAATACTATCTTATAACCCATTATTTTAAGCTGATAATAACATCACTGTTTGCATAAAGAAAAATGAAGATAAATTGAAATGTATTGATATAAATATGTAAATGTTTTGATATAAAATGAAGAAAAATAAAAAGTAAAATGAAATGAAATAAAATAAAATGAAGAGAAGTGACAGAAACAACAGGGAAATTAAATGAGGAGAAATGAAATGACCTGAAGATAAATAAAATGAAGAAAAATGAAAATAAAGTGAAATAAAAAGAAATGCAGTGAGAAATGAAATGAAACATGTAAATAGAAATAAAATGAAGTGTAACAAAATGTAGAGAAAAAAATGAAAGACAATAAAGAGGAGTAAATAGAAATGAAAAGAAGAAATACACAGAATGATGTAAAGAGAAATAGAAAAAGACAAGTGACATGAAAAGAAATGAAAACAAAGGAGAAAAGAGAATAAATGATGAGAAATTTTAAAATGGAAAAGAACAGATATAAGTAAAATGAAGAAAAAATAATGGGAAATGAAATGAACCGAAATGGAGATAAAATGAAGAAGTGAATAGAGTAGAAAATGAAATACTATGAAGTGAAATAAAATAATGCCAAATAAAAACTAATGAAATAAAATGAATAGTAAAATGAAATGAAGAGGAATGAAATGAAGCAAAAAAGTGCAAAAAAAAAAAAAAAAATCAGGAGAAATGAAATAGAGAAATTTGAAGAAATGAAATGAGAAGATAATCTTAAATGAAATAAAATTTAATGAAGATAAATAAAATAACAGTAGTGAAATGAAATAAATTAAGATGGAGAAATGAAATAGCTCATAGAGAAATGAAAAGGAAAGACTTTATAAATAAAATGAAGGGACATGAAGAGAAAAACAATACAATGAAAATAGTATTTAAATAAAGTGAGAAATGAAAAAGGAATAGAAATGAAGAAGAGTGTGGAGAAATGAAATAAAAACTATGAAAAATAATGTGAAATAAAAAATGAAGATTAATGAAATTTTGTTATTAAAGAGAAATGAAATGAGATTAAATAAAGAGAAAGTAATTAAAACAAAATGAAAGATAAACTAAAAAGATATAGTTTCAATATGCCAGATTGGAGGACTTTGGAAATAGCAAAATAATACATAAAGATAAGCTCTTTAAGAATAAGAAGTCTATCAATTAAAGTAATAAAAGACACCCAAAATCCCAGGTAGAAGAAAGTGGGCAAATAGCCCTAGTCACGACGTTTTTCTGGTAAAAGTGAGTGAAGCCCCAGAATTGTGAGGAGGGAAGAAAGTCTCTAATTCTCCAGCAGTAGGCACTGAAATTGTGTTTTCTCTTTTCACAGATCTGTGGTGGGAGTAGGCCTGCTGCAACCACAGTTTCTCCTGGGCTATAATAACTGCAACCAGGGCCAGCTTGGTGACATGTAACCAGTCTGCATATACCACTGCTGGGTTTCTTGTCCTGCTTCCTGAAATGTGCAGAATGGCCATCTCTGTTTCACACATCAGATAGATCTCCAGGCAATAAAGCACCCACTTATCTACAACAGCAGCCTAAGCCATCTCATGCTTTTTGTGCTGATATGGTGCAGGGGATCCTGTTTGCATCATGGCCTAAAAAATATCCAGCTGTCTGGAGCACCTGATCACCCAGATCATCAGCCTGAGTCACCCCACTATTCCTGTGCAGGGGTCTGGGTACAGAGTAGTCCTCATTGGACTACAGGCAGATTTTCAGGGTATTGGGGCACTCAATCAGATAAGTAGCCTAAGCTGTCCCACCCTTTCAGTGCAAAAATTATGATGCAGGGGGTCCCGTCTTTTCTATGCCCAGGCTGATTTCCGGGTAGTTTGAGCACCATCTTACCCTAATTGGCGGCCTCAGTTGCCCCTTCCTATGTAGAGATCTGGGTGCAGAGGAGTCCTTTGTGCTTTACACTCAGGTAGATCTCTAGGCATTTGGAGCACCTACTCGTCTGGTTAAGTCGCCTGTGCTACCCAACCCTTGCTGAGCACAGATTAGGGTGCAGTTGGTCTGTCTACACTCTATGCTGAGGCAGATCTTCAGGTATTCAGATCATCTGCTCACTTGGATTTTCAGCCTGACTCACCTCACACTTGCTGTGCAGAGATTTGTAGTCCCATAAATATGGGATTATGTAAAGTTACCAAACCTATAAATTATTGGCATTCCTCGAAGAGAAAGTGAAAAAGTAAAAAACCTGGAAAACATATTTGAGGGACTAATTCAAAATAATTTTTCTAATCTTGCTGGAGAAGTAGTCTTCCAGATACAAGAAATCCAGAGAAGATTTAATCAGAGTCTATACAAAATGAACATCATCAAGGCATATATTCATCAGGTGGTCCATGTTCCATGCTAAACAAAAATCTTACAGGCAGCAAGAAAATCCCAGATTTTGTACAGAAGGAACCACATTCAGCTAAGAGTGAACTTTTTAGTGGAAACTTTACAAACCAGAAGAGATCAGGGGCCTATTTTCAACATTCTTAAATAAAAGAAATTCCAACCAATAAATTGATATCTCACCAAACTAAACATAAATGAAGAAGAAATAAAGTTTTTCCTGACCAGCAAGCACTCAGGGATTACCACTAGACCAGCCTAAAAAGAGATCCTTAGAAAAGTTGTACACATGGAAATGAAAGAACGATATCTGCTAACAAAAACACCTTTAAGTACATAGCCCACACACCATATAAAGCAACTGCACAATATAAATATTACAAAGCAACCAGCTGACGACTTTACCTTAGGATCTAAACCTCACATATCAACATGAGCCTAGAATGTAAATGGTCTAAATGTCCCACTTAAGAGGCACAGAATTGTAAATTGGATTAAAAAACCATCTCCTCTGCTGTCAGGAGACCCATCTCACACATAACACATGTAGGCTCAAATTAAAGGGTAAAAGAAAGATTTGTTGTGGAAATGGAAAAAAAAATACAGTAAAAATTACTGTTCTTTTTTTTTTTTTTTTTTGAGACCGAGTTACCCTGTTGCCCAGGCTGGAGTACAATGGCACGATCTCGGCTCACTGCAACCTCTGCCTCCTAGATTCAAATGATTCTCCTGCCTCAGCTTCCCAGGTAGCTGGGATTACAGGAGCCCGCCACCATGCCCAGCTAATTTTTGTGATTTTTAGTAGAGACGGGGTTTCACCATGTTGGCCAGGCTGGTCTCGAACTCCTGACCTTGTGATCTGCCAGCCTCAGCCTCCCAAAGTGCTGGGATTACAGGTGTGAGCCACTGCACCCAGCCAACAATTACTATTTTTTTGAAAAAAAAAATTACATTATGAAACAAATATATGAAAATATATTATGAAAACAAATATTTGCCTCTGCATTGTAACATTGGTTATCTGTTACATTGAAGAGTGGCTGTTGCTGATATTAACAAGCATAGAATGTCTTCTCATTAAAGGGAAATATTTTTGGTAGAAAGAAGTTGATTTTTACTTCACTGCTTGGAATTACGAGATGTTTTTCCTTTATTATTTTATTTTATTTTATTATTTATTTTATTTGTCTTAGTCTATTCTGGAGTTACTGGACCACAACCTGCATCACTTTACCCACTGAAAATTGGGGAAAAAACAACTAAACCTGCATTGCAACTTGCCGTGTGCTGATTTCCACTATATGGCATCTACTGGGCATCACTGTTGTCCTGGGCCTCATCACAGTAATATACTGACTCATTCATGCAGCTGACATTCAGTAGCATGGAAAAAGCTTTAGAGTTTACATATGAGGTAGGAGGGATCTGCTCTCAAACAGTAAAAGAGCCCTTGAAATTCATGTTACTCTTTGCAAGTCACCTGAGATTAATGATCATAATATGTCTTAAAGCAAGTAAATGTGTGCCTTTTATATTTATTGTTGTTAAATCAGACATTCACTTATACACGATACCAGGAAATGTCAGCATTGATAAGTGCCTGCCTCCATTAAAATTGTGGGACAGTCATTTGGGAAGTATCTCTTCACTAGATTTTTTTTTTTAGGATGTAGGAAAATAATTTAATTTTACCCACTCTCCTTCCCTCTCAACCCTCACGCCTTATTCACAATGGGTATAGTTATTTGAGAATCATGGTCTAGAGAAAAATGGTGTAGTCTTACAGAGCAGTCCTGTTGCCTCATAGGTGATGAGCACTTTTCGTATTAGGGGTCTTGAATCAGCCTCTTCATTGGCAATATGTCATGAAAGCTTAAGATTCTAGGGATCCAGGCTCTGACTGAGCCTTGTTCCAAGGGACAATGGGCAGTGTACACCTCCATTTTTTCACCTTCTTTCTCTAGTCCCTAACACCTCTGAAATATACTATCATCTTTATAGTTTTGAATTATAACTTTGACAGTATATTTATGTGGTCTTGGTACTTCCTATATTATTTCTGTAGGTTTTCAAAATTTTATGGCACATATTGAGTTAGGATTCCTTTTGTATAGTAAAAATGACCTGTGAATCATTCTCTTGGTGAGTACCTTTCCACTGTAGCCACAGAATCTAGAACCTTCTCCTAAGATCCAGACTGTAAATTATGGAGAAGTTTACTTCTTACAAATGCATCCAATTATGAGTTAAAGAACTGTTATTTCACCACTCCTGCCCACAAGGATTACCTTGTATACCCTTACCAACCAGTGTTTGCTGCTGAATACAGCCATGGTGAAACTCGTAACTCTTGGCCTTGAGCAGGGAAAGTGCCCTGGCTGAGAAGTCTGAGAGAGAAAACATCCTTGCATCAGGCCTGCAAGGTTAGAACATACCTTTCCAAAATGATCCTCTTCTATGTGGTAGATAGTTTCTGTGGCAAGAGAATGCTATGTCTAAGTTATACTGTGGTCTGATTCATTTCCAAGCACAAGGGTGAGCATTGTTTGTACAAAATTTGTATGGCTGGCAACAAACCTATAAAGAAGTTGGTAGAAGGTAAATATTTTGTAAATTGTGGCAGACCACTTGGTACAGTATTTTCAAGTTACTGATTGTTTTGAAGTGTCATTTTTAAAATTTTAGATCAATTTCTCTTGATCTCACAGTGATAATTTGAAATTATGAATAAGTGGAATCAAGAATGAATTCTCCAGTATCTTTGAAATGACTGTTCTTACTACCTTGCCATAAATTTGATGTTTTTGAGTCCTTTATTCAGTCTTATCCATCAAGATTTCATTCTTCTCTGTGATTTTCCCTGCTTTGAATGTCTCTGTGACCTACTTAATTAGACTCTGACTTGTCCTATTTTTTTGTTTGTTTGTTTTATGTCCTGAAAAAAGTCCCTTGAGGTTGCAGGGAATATATTTTATACTGCTTCTGCACTGGCAACTGTCTTATGTGTCCAAAGAAGAAACTATATTTTTCTTTTATTTATTTATTTATTTACTTATTTATTTATTTATTTATTATTATTATACTTTAAGTTCTACGGTACATGTGCATAACGTGCAGTTTTGTTACATATGTATACTTGTGCCATGTTGCTGTGCTGCACCCATCAATTCGTCAGCACCCATCAACTCGTCATTTACATCAGGTATAACTCCCAATGCAATCCCTNGAGCTTCCCAGCAGCTTTGTTTACCTACTTAAGCCTCAGCAATGGCGGGTGCCCCTCTCCCAGCCTCCGCTGCTGCCTTGCGGCGATATCGCAGACTGCTGTGCTAGCAATGAGGGAGGCTCCGTGGGCGTGGGACCCTCCCGGCCAGGTGTGGGATATGATCTCCTGGTGTGTCTGTTTGCTTAAAGTGCAGTATTGTTGTGGGAATTACCCGATTTTCCAGGTGTTGTGTGTCTCAGTTCCCTTGGATGGGAAAAGGGATTCCCTTCCCCCTTGCGCTTCCCAGGTGAGGCGATGCCTCACCCTGCTTCAGCTCTCGCTGGTCGGGCTGCAGCAGCTGACCAGCACCGATCTTCCGGCACTCCCCAGTGAGATGAACCCAGTACCTCAGTTGAAAATGCCGAAATCACCGTTCTTCTCTGTCACTCGTGCTGGGAGTTGGAGACTGGAGCTGTTCCTATTCGGCCATCTTGGATTCTTATACACTGTATACAATACTTAAAGTAGATCAGAGACTTTAATGTTTAAAACTTTAAGTTTAAGACTTTTAGAATAACATAAAGAGAGAAAGCTTGATGATACTGGATTTGACAATAATTTGTTGGATATGACACCCAATATACAAGTAGTAAAAAAGAAATAGAAAAATTGGGTTTTATGAAAATAAAAAAGCCAAAGCTTTATTCATAAAAACATGCTAATCAGTAAAGAGGCAACTCAGAAAATTGGAGAAAATATTTGCAAATAATATATCTGATAAGAAATTAATGTTTATGCTACATTCTTTAAAAGTTCTACAGCTCAATAATTAAAAAACCAAACAACCTGATTCAAAGTGGGCAAGAGGACTTGAATAGACACTTATCTAACGAAGATAGAAAGTATCCAATAAGCACATAAAAAGATGCTTGACAACTCCCAATTTTTAGGAAAATTCATGCTAAAAGTTCCATGAGGTACTACTTCGTATACATTAGAGTAGCTACTATTTTAAAAAAGATGATTTGATGGAGATGTAGTAGAGGAATTGGAACACTTGTGCATTGCTAATGGGAAAGTACAATAGTGCAGCTGCAATGGAAAATAGTACAATGGCTTTTTATATGTTGAATTATATGATCCAGCCATTCTACTTTTGAATAAATAGCTAAACAAACTGAAAATAGAGCCATGAAGTACACTTACGTTCATAGCAGCATCCTTCACAATAGCCAAAATTTGGAAGGAACCAAGTGTTGCTTGATTCCTCCCTATTGATTGATGAATAGATAAACAAATGTGTTTTATACATACAATGTAGTAGTATTCGCTCTTCAAAAGAAAATAAATTTTGACACAGGCTACACATGAATGATCTATGAAGATGTTAAGTAAAATAAGTCAGTCACAAAACAACAAATAAATCATGTTTTCACTTACATGAAGTATTTACAGTAGTCCGATTCATAGAATCAGAAAGTAGAATGATTGTTTTTAGAGGCTAGAAGGAGTAATGGGAAGTTTGTGTTTAATAGGCATAGAATTTCAGTTTTGCAAGGTTAAAATTTGGTATTAGTAGAAATGATTTCATAACAGTGTCAATACACATGATGGTACTGAACTATATACTCAGAAGTGGTTAAAATGGTAAATGTCACATGTATACCAACACATTTTTTAAAAAATAATTTTTAAATAAACTATAGGCACAAAAATGGCATAAATGACTATTACAGACATAACATTGCTCAAAAGAAACCAGATGGCCAGGCGTTGTGGCTAACGCCTGTAATCCCAGCACTTTGGAAGGCCCAGGTGGGTGGATTACGAGGTCAGGAGTTCCAGACCAGCCTGGTCAACATGGTGAAACCCCGTGTCTACTAAAAATACAAAAATTAGCCGGGCACGGTGGTGGGCACCTGTAATCCCAGCTACTCAGGAGGCTGAGGCAGGAGAATCACTGAGGTTGCAGGCTGAGGTGGAGGTTGCAGTAGCCGAGATCGTGCCACTGCACTCTAGTCTGGGTGACTGACCAAGACTCTTGTCTCAAAAAAAAAAAAAAAAAAAAGAAACCAGATGCAGTATACATATGAAATAAGTCCATTTATTTAAAAAAAAAAAATCCAAAAACCAAACAAAACTGAGTTTTTTGTCCTCAGTTAGTAATAGAATAGCTTATTGAACCAACACTGTCACGAATAAAAATGATGAAATTCGGTTAAAATATATATGGTTTCATAGAAACGTATCTATATATAATACATGTATGATATATGTGTATGAAATAACTCAATGAAAATTTCAGCTATAGTGGGTATAGGGATTGGAGTTTGAGTCCAGCCAAGTTAGCACCCTCCTGAAAAAATAACATTACTCAAAAGAATGATTTTGAAAATTCATGAGGTGTATAAACAGAAAAACATATCTATGAGCAACATAAAAAGCAGGTCGTGGAAGCTATCCCAAGGATGTTTATGATGTTGCAATAAGCAGATAATAATTTGAAAATAGCTATTAGATCTATGTTCATGGAAGTAAGTAAAAATATTTTCATATTAAAGAACACATGTGGAACCTTAGCAGAGAAATGGAAACTATACAAAAATAACCAAATATATGATAAAACAAAAAAAAGAAGAAAACTTGACAGAGCCTTAGGTAATTGTGGGATGATTGAGTTCCAGGAGTGAAGAAAAAACACAGAAATTAAATGGCATAGAAAATAACAGTTATAGCTGAAAACTTAAAAATTGATTTAAATTTAAATTTTTAGATCTAAGAAGGTCAACATCCTGAAAATAAATACAAATAAAACCATACATAGGCACATTGTAGTCAAACTTCTAAAATCCAAAGATAAATAGAAAAAGGTTTAAAGCAGCCAGGGAAAAACAACATGTAACATATAGGAGGAAATAATATAAATGGTAGGTCACTTATTGAAAGCATGGAGATGAACTGAAAACAGATTTACATCTTTCAGGTGCACAGGTTAAAACTAAATGTCAACATGGGATTCCGTATTTATAAGAACCTTTTTTCAGAATGTAAGCTACAGTGAGAGATCACACACCTGTGAGTATAATGCTAAATTAAAAAATAAAATTGCAAAAACTGCTGGTGAGGACTTTGAGCAACTAGAACTGGGAATGCAAAATGGTACAGTAACTATGGAAGATAATTCAGCAGTTTCTTATAACGTTAAACATACACTTATATGACCTAGATATTCAAGTCAGGAATTTACTTAAAAACGAATGTTTAAACAAAAAACCTGTTTGGCGGTGTTTTAGCCAGTTTCTTCATAATTGCCAATATCTGGAAAAAAATTAGATCTCCTTCAGCAAGTGAATGGATTAACAAACTGTGGAGCTTCTGTACAATAGAATCACTCATGACAGTAAAGAGGAACCAATTATTAATTTATACCACAACATGGATAAATCTTAAATGCAGTTTTCTAAGCAAAGCAACTCAGATCCAAAAGGCTGAACACTATATTATATAGTGCTATTTATATGATACTGTAGAAAAAGTAAAATTACAGGGAGGGAAAATTTGTGGTTGCCAAAAGCTGGATGTGGGAAAGAGTTGACTACAAAGGGATAACATGAGGGAATATTTTGGCAGGGGTGGGGCTGATGAAAATATTGTGTGCAGTACTGTGGAGGCAGATATGTGACTCTAGAGACTTGTCAAAATTCGTTGAACTGTATGCCACAGAGAATTTTCTTTATGTGTAAAATTTAAAAAACCAAGATATTGGAGGAATTAAGATTGAACTTTATTACATTGTATCACATTAACTATGTTGCAGGGGGTGGGTATGAAAGGTCCTGACCTAGGTAACTTTGGAAAACAGTGTTTTTTGAGGGTTTTGTTGTTTGTTTGTGTGTGTGTTTGTTTTGAGATGGACTCTCACTCTGTGGCCCAGGCTGAAGTGCAGTGGCATGATCTCAGCTCACTGCACTATCTCTGCCTCCCAGGTTCAAGCGATTTTCCTGCCTCAACCTCCCAAGTAGCTGGTACTACAGGTGTGTACCACCACACCTGGCTAATCTTTTTGTATTTTTAGTAGAGATGGGGTTTCACCATGTTGGCCAGGCTGGAATAAGTCTCAAGAACTGTAAACAGACACTATGCTCTAATTGGTAAGTTTGTTTCTCACATGAGTGTAAGTTAACAATTCTGAAACTACTTTATATATTGGTGAATACATTGCAGATAAGACCCAGTTTCTCACTGAAGGTGAAGAAATGTACAAGTAAAGGAAGAATGCTAAAATAAACTATTTGGTACTGGATGGGATTTGGGAATATCAGTAGAAACCTTTGTTTATTTTAATATGCCTGAATAGACAGATAAATAGATATAGATATGTATAGGTAACCGAGTTCAAATTTATACGTAACGTTTCCAAACTCTGTATTCAAAGAGGGCCCAGAAGCAGTTGCGCTCTCCACCCCCACTCCAAGTGTCAATGAGCACACTTTGATCTCAGATCTCAGTTTCTAAATACCATTTTTCAATAAAAAGAAATAGGACTCCTTAGGGACATGGCTAATACCAGGACTGGGAATGAAAAAATACAAGGTGATCCAAGAGTATTTTGTAGAGCCAGAAAGTAAGAAATTGCTTCAAAAGAAAAAAAAAATGGTTAGGGACTTATCAAAGGGAGCTAACCTTAAAGACACCCCAGTGGCCCAAGCTGGAACAGGTTGAACAACAAAATAAATAATGATAGCATTAGATTATAACTTAAAAAGTAAAATAAATATTCATGATTCCATATTCATATAAAAAGATTAAATAAAGAGGAAGAAAGGGAGGGAAGGAATAAATCTTTCTGAGAGAATTTCAAATACTATATGTAGATGGATATGCAGAATAGAAAATTACCACTAGAACACCTCAGTCATAATTTCTGTAGGTGAGATTCACTGAGGAATGCAAAAATTGTGAGTGAAACTTAAATGAGAAACACCATTGTATTTGCATGTGCTCTCTCTTCAGATATACATTAATACTTCTAAAATCTAAAAGACCCATGACTATTTAAAGCAAACATAAACACTGTATTTTGTGATTTATAACATCGATACCGAATTTATAACAGTACAAATGATAGAAGGGAAGTGAAACTCTTTGTTTTAAACTTGTTATATTTCACATTTATTAAAATAGTACACTATTAATTTAAGTAGATGGTGTTTTAAATGTGAATATTTTAATTTTTGATCTACTGCTAAAAATTTAGAGACATCTTTCAAAAGCTAATAAATTAAATTGAATACAAAATGTATTTGTTCAAGAATATTTATAAACACTTTAGTTATAATAACCAAAACCAGAAAATAACTCAAATGTCTAATAATAGGAAATGAATGAACAAATTGTAGAGCATTTACAAAATAGAAGACCACTCAGCCATACCCAGGAACTAACTGCGGAAGCATGCCCTCTCGGTAAATCTTATAGACATTGTGCTTAGACAGCTGGACAAAAAATAATATATATTGTATTATTTTAGCCAAAATGGATCTATGATTAAAAAAAACAAAATCGCAACACAAGATTGCTTTTGGGAGCTGAAAATATTTCCTGGGAGGGAACACAAGGGAGTTTTCTGGGAACGATGAAAATATTATATTCTTAAAGGGGTGAAGCTTATACAGGTGTATTTATTTGTGAAAGTTACACAGTTAAAATATGTGGTTTTTGATGTATGTATATCTGATGTCACAAATAACTAAAAAACAATATGGGATATATGGAGTGGGTTGAAATATAGATGAAACAAAAATGGTTTGGATAGAAGCATATTTGAGCAGAATAAAGGCAAATTATTAATAGTTGTTGAGGCTAAGTGACAGATTTGTTCTATTTTATTTTGTATGTGTTTAAAAGTTTCTGGAATGAAACACTTATATGAAAAGACAAAATTCATCTACAATGTTAGCTTTCAAGATCTTGATTACCTTTGAGGAGGGGAGAGGGAGAAAGTACTTGTCAGGGAAAGAGCCAGTTCTATTTCTTTGTTACACAAGTGTATTCACTTTGCAATAATTAATGGAGATTTGCATGAATGCTTTTTGCGTGGATTTCTGTATGCATATTGAACATCAATAAAAATGTAAATATTAAATATTTGCACAGTAATCCTAACTCAGTATCTTGGTATAACAGTGGTGTTTTGATTTACAATGGGACTCTTTCACTGATGACATTATCAGATGTGCTTTAATATTCGAAAGTATTTATTTATGTCCTAACCCTTGGGTGACTCCATAGGCCCTTTTATATGGTAAGTGGCATGTTTTTCATTTTTAATGGTGCACCTTTTTTACAACAATATTCTTCTCTTACAAGGATGCTCACCAAGGCCACAGCACCTAACACAGTGCCCTATAAATAGAAGCTTTTCAAATGAGGTTGAATCTAGATCTAAATGAGTAGCAGAGGTCAGTTCTGCAAAAGATTGTAAGTGGGTAATGCAAATTTTAAAAGGCCACAACTCAGCAGCAAATGTTTTTACATTTATTTGAGAAATCACTTTCAGGTAGTTCACCAAAAGATACTGATTGAAAGCAGTGTTTTGGGGCTTGACCACATGTTGTAATCACCTGGTGAGCTTTAAACCACATTGTTGCCTAGGTCCCACTTGAGGGATTCTGACTTTTTTGTTGCAACTTGGATTTGGGGGATTTAAAGTCCCAGGCAATTCTAATTTGCAACCATTGATGAGTACCGCTGGTCCAGTGTGAGGGATACATTAACTGTGTGTGTACTGTGGGGATTTGTCCCATAGCCATTCCTAAGAGACATAGTCAGCTGTTAGGCTAAATTGCAGCAGAAGGAAATGTCTTCTCAGTAGATCTCTGTGTCACTTGTTTTCAGGATAACAGATTGTTTCAGGCACAGTAGTTTGATGTAGTCCGTTAAAAATCATAAGTAGTCTACAAATAACAAAGAGGGATGAAAAGAATTTGCAGACATGTGAAGTACATTATGTGTATTTTTGAATTTCTCCTATGGTGGAAAATAAAAAAATATAATGATGACCTTTTGTTTTCTAAACTCAGCTCTCAGCCATTTCTCCAAATTATTTTAAGCCTTTTCAATATACTTCAGAAGCATTCCCTAAAAAAGATTATTTTCCATGGTAAAGAGCACTAGACAGATGATAATTTCACATGATTCCCACTTCTATTGCAGAAGCATCACTCTCCAGAACCTCAAAGGCCTAGGGAAGTGGCATGAGTAGTGAGGTCTGTGAAGGTGTATGAGCTTGGGGGTCAGGCAGAGTGGATCCTGAGTCCCAGCCTAGACTCTTAGTAGCTGTGGAGCTTTGGACAAGTTTTATGACTTGGCAAAGTTAATGTAAGTCTCATCTGCAAGAAAATGCATAGTGCTATTGATCACAAAAATGGTAGCATTTCTTTACCCTTTTCTATATTTATGCCCTTTGTAGTGTGCTTGTACATCTCTTCCCATTGAGAATCAGAAACTATTTCTCAAAACTTCCATCTGGGCTTGCTTTATTTATGTTGGTCAGAACAGAGCTGTGAATATGATAGCTTGCTAGTTTGGGGCCTGTGCTCAAAATGTCTTGAATGCTTTGTTTTTCTTTAAGAATGCTATCATTTCCATGAGAACAAGCCCATGCTAGCCTACTGGAGAATGAGACATCATGGGGAAAGGAAACAAGGTGCACCGTTTGGCAGTCAGCTCACCTCCAGAAGCAGATTCCCCTAGTCAGAATAGATGACCACACATGCCTGAAGGAGCATAGCTGAGATCACAGTAACCCAGCTGAGCCCAGTATAAATGGCTGAGCAGCTAAATTGTAAGCTAAATATGTTTTCAAGTATTTTTTGTGTAGTAGTAGCTATTATATACATTGATTCCAGACAGGATGCCAGGTTCCACAGCAGAATGATTACAAGTTACCTGGCAAACAGTAGGCACCCAATAGGTATTAATTTCCTTTTCACCTTATTTATAGTTGGACTTCTATTAGATGATGTTGAGTTATACAGAAATGCATGTAGACTGTATGCATGTGATTGGTGTTTAAACTCACACAGTCTCTCATACCACGGGAAGAAACAGACAATCACAGCCTTACCATTAGGGTCAAGGCCAAATTGCAAAATAAGAAGTTTACTTTTTATCTATTTCTTCTGCATCTAAACACTGGAGGTCATAGGTATGGACAGATCTGAAGACAGGGTGTTTCCTCCCTCTAGGGCTGCATATTCTTTATTTTCTGATCTCTGAAAGGTGGATGGACCTCCACTAAGCCACAGTGGGAAGATGCGGCCTACACACTGCTTTCAACCCTTGCTGTTCCTAGAGGCACTGAATCTTCTAGCCTTGAGATTTAGGAGAGATGTCATGGAGGGAGTGTTTCCTTACCTCTAGCTAAAAAAGGGTTTCAGGCTCTTCACGTCTGTGAGGTCAGGGGAGTCAGAGCCCTCAGAGCTACATTTCAGTGTGGCAGTCACTGCATGGGGCTCCTGACCACCTTGAATAGGCTGTTCTGAACTGAGATATACTGGAAGCTGAAAATACACTGTGATTTTTGAACATTTATTTATAACTAATTTTGAAGATTTGTTTATGACTTCATAGTATAATGAATACCTATTAAAATGATAATATGTTGCATTAGGTTAAATACATTATTACAATCAATTTTACCAATTCCTTTTTTTAACCACAGGGTTTTTTTGTTTCTTTTTTTTTTTCTGCTGACTTTTTTCTGTTCATCTTCCTCTTTAGACTAAGCTCCTTGAGGTTAAGAGCAAGAATATGTCGCCCAGGTCCTGTTGCACTGCCTGATACACAGCAGCAGTTTAATATCTACTGGTTGAATACATAAGTAAATCATAAGTAAATCAGCATGTACAAGACTAGGGTAAGGCATCTAGGTCAATGAGTGGTGCTCACTCTCAGAAGCAAGCAAGTGCAGGGTCAGCTCAAGGTCAGACCCTAAGAGTGGGAAATTTTTACATGTTGCTACCTAAGCACTGTGATTGCCTTATCTTTGTTTTTGCCTTAAATCATTATCAAATCAACTTTATCACTCACCTGACTTTGGATCTCATTTCTCATTTCCTGTTCATCATGAAAATGATGAACAGGAAATCTTATTTTCCATTGACAGAGTCCGCATATAGCTACCCTAGCCCAGTGGAAAAGTTCATTTAGAATTGGAACCATTCTAATTTACTGTCTTCAATTGCAATGAATATAAATCTCATTAAACAAGCTCTCGTAGTCATGTGGTAATTGTAAGTACAAAATAGATGGTCCAGCAAAGTAATTGACATACAGTGATCTCACCATAGAAATGGAATAATGAAAGTTAATGCTACCTTCTCCATCTTCCTAGGGCTTCCATAGTATTTCTCACCTCTTCTCCTGTCCCTGTGTCTATTCCATCAGTCTCTCCACTGGTGCCTCTGTTGTGTACCATGTATGTGGTTCTGCACAGTTCCACAGCCCATGGCACTGAATCTTTTCAGTCCTGCTCACTCTCCCTCACCAATTCCTTTTTTATGTTGCTACAAGATAATTTATAGTGACACACATGGCTTCCTTTTTTTTTTTCCTATTGGCCATTGCTGCCTTAGATGATTGATTCCCCTTTCCAAGTTCAAGTGGCCACCTCAAAAACTCAGGGGGCAGGAAGTTTCTGAAATTAGAAATTTTCAAATATTTGCCATTATATGTTTCTGTTTTATAATAACATATATATTATTCATATGGTATAACCTCGTATAAAATGTTAAATGCAAATGTTCTCTTGGCAGGGGCCAGGTTCCAACTCTGGGAAGAAGCCCTGCCTAAATAGGGTTGCAATCAAAAACCTGTCTTTCTGACCTCATTCTCCTGTAGGTCCCTTAGCATCTCCTGTCGTTCAGGACCTGAAGGAGTGAAGCCTGGGGAAGTCTTCAGTCAGGTGTGCAGCAGTGGGAAGCATTCAATCAGGCCACAGCCACAGAAGAGGAGGGCAGTCTTCAACAATTTCTTGGGTCCTTTGTCTTTTCGACCACATTCTCAGTTCAGAGCCTTATCCCCAAGTCTCTTTCTCCCGGCTTTGAGAATCACCAAGTAGCTCTGTCACAGCCTCTGTCACCCTGTGACCTGCAGGTCCTGAAAGATCTATAGATAAGATGCCAGGACATCTCAGAAACCTTTAAATGGTGAGTGCATTGATCGGGTTGTCCTGAGACAGGGAAGAGACTGGATGAAACCAGCTGGAACCAGCTGTGGTGAGGCCAGGCCCTCCCATGGTCAGCTCTGGAGTCTGCAGATCTGAATCCCCACTGGTGTAGCTCAGCCTCAATCCCTTTTGGCAGCAGGGTGGGCCTGCATTGGCAGCTGACCCCTGGTGTTCTGTTCCATCCCTGTGCGGTAACTCCACCCCTGCTGAGAGCCCTCTCTGGTAGCTCTGCACCTGCAGCTTCATGTCTGCCCAGATTGTGCAGGAATAATGGCAGAACCATAAGGGAAGAATCTAGAATCAAGGTATGGGGTTCATGCATGGGAGTGCCTGATGTTTGGGAAGTTCCCAGTCCCTCCTTTCTCCTTTAATAAAAAATGATGATACCATTAAAATATTAAATAATTTATTGAAGCAAACAGTGATTAATGAATCAGGAAGCTGCAGCCATGGTTTGTGGTTTGGGGCATCACTGGAGGGGCTTGAAGAAAAGGCTTTTATGAGGTGTATGAGGAAGCAACCTGTTTGAAATGCTTGTTCCCTGGTGTCGTAAAGAAGTAGCACTTGAACATAAATTTAATTTACTCAGCAAGGCCATTTTTATACTTTCTGCAGAAAGGGTACCCTTGCCAGCAGTTTTGCCACGAGTGTACACCAAACAAAGGAGACAGTGTCATTTATAACCTGACGTGTCCACCCTACTGCTGTGTCTGGTTTCCATTGGCTGGAACTGGACCTCACATTCTGCATTTGTCCCGATTGGCTAGCAACTTAGAACATTTTTAAAGAGGCAAAGGCAGAGGAGAACAAAGGCAGGAAGAAGTAACTTACGGAATGCTGAGAAAAGTAAAAACACCTTCAAATAAGAAAGAGGAACAAGCTGTGACCTAATGCTTGATTGGACCAGTATAAGCATGCCAGGGCAAATATTTAGGCTAAATTGTGGGAGTTAAGAACTTAAAGTACACTGATTTCTTTATCACGGCTAGCAGATATTTAAGAATGCTAGCACCGGTCTTTGAATAAATTTTGCTTCTAAGAGAAATTACTATTTATTCCTAATTAGAAGGGGAGGAAAGTCTTTGAAGAGGAACCTGTACTTTACTTGTTACAAACCCCAATTCAATAACAGTTTGGTTGCAGTTATGTAGTTTCCTTATTTGGAGTCTACAGGTGGCAATTTTCTGATTATGTAACCAGAGGTTGGTTAGACATTTTTGGTTAGTGATGCCTGGATTTCTTTTCTCTCTGTTAGTAATTGACAAGATTTGCGTTTGAGTTGGATTTTAGTTTTCTTTGGTAGTAATACAGGAGCCAGAGAGAAACTATTTGGGCAGATAGGGTAACAGGAGTCCTCAGCAAGGCTTCCCTTTTAACAAAATGCAGCCCCCAAATTGTTTCTTTTCTAACAAATATCAGCCTGTAAAATCAAGCTGCAAACACAGATAAGCAAGCTGGAAGCTTGCACAGGTGAATGCCAGCAGCTATGCCAATAGGAAAAGGCTACTTGGAAGCCACGTATGTTCAACACCGAGGCTCCATTTTTCCTCTTTTTTGTCACGACATGTGCAGTAAAAAAGCAGGCAGCATGGCGCTACATAGTAAAAGTTTAGGGTGGTGTGGCCAGCTTCTTTGAGTGCTATGTAAATAGCACACCTGGTCGGACCAATCTTTTGTGCCCTATGTAAATCAAACACCAACTCCTCAAGCTAGCCTATAAAACCCCATGTGTTTCACCACAAAACTGGCAACCCATTTTCTCTAGGACCCTCTCTGCGCAGGGAGCTCTTCTCTTTATTTCACCTGTTAAACTTCTTCTCTTAACCTCACTCAGGTGTGTTCGTGTTCTTGATTTTCTTGGTGTAAGGCTACAAACCACAGGTATTACCCCAAATGAACAGTGCTACTTCAGCAGAATCCCAAGAACCTAGAGCCACTTGAATTTAATTGTCTGCTATTTAATTATCTTAACATTCCATGGGAAGACTTTCTTTGCAAAGACAAGGATTTTTTTTTTCTTTCTTTTTCAGCCTTTTCCAAATACATGGAAAGTAGGGTCTCAAATCCACCTCTTTATTTTCCCAGCTTAATTCTTTTAGGGCTTGCAATAAAATCTTAAATTTCCAGTATTTTCCTCATGTTCTCAAATACCAGCTTACTATCTCCTCCACGGCATTATCAATGATTTATCCTTTATTGTACATTTTTTTTTTTTACAGAGCAGTGGATGACACTTTTTTAAAGATTTGTTTTCTCTTTGTAAAATTTCACATGACAGAAAAGCATAGGGTAGTCCTCCAACACTCCACTATGAATAAAGCCTTTATGTCTCTTCTTTTTTTATCTTCCCTAGGGACAGACATCTTATCAGAATGTCTTTTGATTGAGGTTCCTCTTTAAAAACTTTACAGGGTTATGTGTCCTCAGCCACCCTCCTGTTATTTCCTAGACCTGGGTTTAACTGTCCGGGGTGACACAGATGCCCAGAGAGGCCATGCCTCTTGGTGTGTCTAGTGAACATCAGTCGCTGGGTCATCTAGAAGAACACCTGAGGTATGGGAATGGAAGCCTCACAGGGAGCAGGTGGATGTCCTGAAGCTGAAAGGAATCTTCTTGTAAACCCTTCATGTAAAAAGCTAACATTTTGGGACATGAAGATTTTGTTCCTCAACCCTAGTTTTTATTCTTGGAGACACATGCAGCCAGTTGGATGCTGGTATTGAGGAGAAAAGACAGAAATTATTTTTGCCGTTTAGATTTTTTTCAGACTTGTAAAGGGAGAAAAACCATTCCAAAGAAAAAGGAAAACTCACCCCAGTGAGAGGTGAAAGAACCTGCAAGACATCACTCATGTAGGGCACATAGTGGGGGGCAGATGCTGTGTCTCATAGGAGGATGGTCATTGAGAACTTCGGTGACCAGGGTCGAGGTGAGAGGATCTTTCAAGTTATAGGATATCCCAGTTTGACATGAGTCTATGTTCCTTTCAGCACTGTTTCTTCCTGGGTTTGTCACATTGAAAATATTTGTTGTTCACTTATTTCAACTTAAGTTTTCATTGCCTATAAAATAAATTTTTTCAGTGGAGCTTGAAAAATAAGAAAAAAGTCCCCAAACATATAAAGTGTTCATTTCAGAACAAAAGTCATATATTCCATTTTTAAAAAAATTCTTATTTACCTTTTTTCTTAGCCTGAATAGTATATTGTTTCTGAGGTCAGTTTTTTTCTTTTCTTTTCTTTTCTTTTGCAGGGTGGCGTGGGGAGAGAGTTAGTGTTATTTCAAATGCAATTCCAAGGATTAGCTTTGAAAGTGCTCCTGAGGAAAGTAAATAGAAAGTATCTTTCATTATTGCCATAGAAAAATAAATGTATTTTCACAAAGTAGTGGGGTAATCAAATTGATACATTACAGATACACAAATATTCACCAAAGCACCAGTGTATGTGTTTTTGGTAGACTGGAGAATTTGTGACAATGGATGACTCTGTTCTGCGTCTATTCTTTGGGTGTTCGTTTTAAATTCTATGAAATGGAACTTGTTAACTTCTACAAGAGTTCACATATGATTGTTTATATTTGTTATGGAAATAATAGTTGACCTGTTTATTGCCTTAAACGGATAGATGCTTTTACTTTTTCTTTATAATAATATTATTTCTAATAATAACACTGAGTTTGAGTGTTTTTGCTACATTCCTCAAACACTTGGTATTTCCTCATTTACAGTTAAGCGACAAACACTGAGAAGCAGAGGCCTGATCCCATTGACGCCACGCTAAGGCCAAAGCAAAGAAAGCCCAGTTAGTTCTTCCTGGGGAGTCTCCCCTGCAGATGTTCCAGCCACTCACCCCAGCGATGAAAGGAGCCTTTATAACGAAAAGCTGGAGATTCCTGGAAAGCCCAGGGGTCCAAAAGCACTTTTGGTTTGGTTTGGAATTCTAGGGGATCTGCCATGACCTTCCTGAGGTTGTAATTGTTATCCTGGGGTTGTTTATAAGTATTGACAAATAAATTTGGATTTAGGTGAGAAGGGACTTTATTCTTAAGGAGTATTTTAGTAGGTTGAAGGCAACAACTATAAGATCTGCAAGCATCTGAAAGATTAGGCTGAAATGGGCTTGCTTTCTCAGGGAGGAGCAAACAAGGTTAGAAGGTGGGAGTGCAATATGGAGGGTGGCAAAGTCATATTCTAGATCAGAAAATGTCTTCTCATGAAGTCGACCTGTTCTTAGGAGTGTCATAAAGAATGATTGTATGTCAGCTCAGGGTGAGGGTGGGTCAAAGTTCAGGGGTCTGTGTGTTTCCTGTGGAAGGAAGTCGAGTTCTCGGCAGTGTATCCGTACAGGACTGCAGCGACTTTAATTCTTGCCTCCCCAGACGAAAGAATTTGACTAAGTGGCTTATAGCAGAACAAGAGACTGAGGCAAGTTTCAGAGCAGGAGTAGAAATTTATTAAAAAGCCTTTAGAACAGGAGAGAACATTTGGAAGAGATCCAAGTGGGGGACTTCGAGAACATATGCGAGAGAACACTTAGAGAACAAGTTTTCAGCCTTCATTCTAGGACTTTATAGGCTGGCTTCCTTCCCATAATTTGTCCCTCAGGATGGGCTGCCACATGGCATTGCCCTTTTTACCTTCTGAAGGTGAGCATGCGCAGTGTGCTTAGGAAGTTGTACACATGCTTAGCTGAGGTTTTCCTCCCTTTTCTAGTGGCAAGCCCCCAGAACATCACACACCCCCATTTTGTCTTTTAAGGGAAGTGCGGAAGAAGTTGCTTCCCCCTGGCACCTGCATTCAATTAACACTTCCATGTTAACAGCTGTGGATCATCAGGAGATTGTCTGTCCTTGGCACCAGCTGCCAAATTATCATTTTTAAAGAGACAGTGTGATAATGATAATGCCACCACCTGACATTCCTAGTGGCAGGGGGAGAAGAGCCCTCTCCTGCCCCACTCTTGCTGTCTCACTACCTGTAACATAGGGAAGGGGAGAACCTTAAGCACAGTTTGGTTAACAATTACTGTACTTTGACCACTGAAGACAAAATTGTTGAGCTGATTGTAAGACAAAAAAATGGGCATTTGCACATTGTGTCTGGCTTTGTGGTAGGTTAAAAAGGGAGCATTATCTAAGTAAAATGGGAAAGGCATTACTTTTTATTCAGCTGCTACTGGGGAACACAAAGAATGGGAAATTTTGTTAATCACAGCTGTTCACCAGGACTACCTACCTGCCTCATCTTTCCCTAGCACTTGGCCTTGCCCTGTAGATATCTTTCATTTGGCCCTGAGTTGCATCTTTTATAATAAACTGGTAAACAAAAGTATAGTGTTTGCTGAGTTGTGTGAGTAGTCTTACCAAATTATTGAACTTGAGGCGAGGCAGTTATGAGTCTCCAGTGTACAAGCAGTAGCACAGAAGTATAGATGAGTGCATGTTACTATTATCTGGAGGCATGTGACTGGCATCTACAGAGGGTCCAGTGTTGCAGAATTGACTTCCGAACTTGTGAGACCTGTGCTGACCATGTGTGGTGTCAGAAATGCATTGTTAGACACCCAGTTTGTGTTGGAGAATTGGTTGGTGTTCAGTAAAGTCTACATACTTTGCGTCAGAAAAAGACATCACAGAGGCCTTAACTAGTGGGAGACTCTGGTTCTCTCAGAGAAAGGGGGCTCTGTTGTCCTGCACACAGGCGGTCACCCTGAATGTTGTCCTGTGATTTCAGGGCTCCCCTCAGGGTGAGAGGGGACTGAAGACAGAGGGAAGAAGTTCTGAGGACAGGCTCCTCCCTCTACAGCTGCCACCATGTGATTTTTCTCCCAGTTATGAACATACTGCCTAGGCATTGATGCAGCCATGCCCTTCCTAGAACTAGGTTTACCATCAGGAATTGTACCCGCAGCACATTTGTCCCTAAATTTCCCCACCAATTCCCCATCCAGGTGCCTGGAGGGCTCCTGTCTTATCCCCAGTCACAGACACTGAATCTGTAGCAGCAACCTAGTCTCTCCACCCACCCAGGCTTCTGGACCACTCAACGTAATTTCTTCTGCCTGCACGGACACAGAAATGTCAGAGCATAGGTGCACCGGAGCCAGTGTCCAGTTTTTGCAAAAACTCTTAAACTGTCCCCCACTCACAGTCCTTGACAGCACTTTTCTTTCCTGCTTTTTTCTTTGACGTCCACACTGTGTGCCCAAGGACGTTTTTTAGGTGCCTGAATCCAGTGCCTACTGGAATTCAGATGTTTATGAGTTCAAGCCATGGCCCTAGACCTCACTCTTGTTGTAGGAGGAAATACAAATGAGAAAAAATAGGCTTCTTTCACTTTAAAATAATGAAAGAAGCTGGGCCTGATGGCTTATACCTGTAATCCCAGCACTTTGGGAGGCCAAGGGGGATAGTTTGCTTGACACTGGGAGTTCGAAACCAGCCTGAGCAATATGGCAAAACCCAGCCACTACAGAAAATACAAAAATTAGCTGGACGTGGTGGCACATACCTATATTTTCAGCTATTCAGGAAGCTGAGGTGAGAGGATCACCTGAGTCCAGAATGGTTGAGGCTGCAGTGAGCCATGATCACACCACTGCACTCCAGGCTGGCTGACAGAGTGAGACCCAGTTTCCAATAAGGAATAGGCTTTACACTGTTCTCATTTCTTCAAACATTTATGTTAGAAAACGTTTATATGTAAATATTTTCTCTACTTCTTTGAAATATATGTAAATCATGTTAGCAGCTAAATCAGCTATTTGCCATTCTTTTTTTAAAAAATTATTTTCATAGGTTTTGGGGAACAGATAGTGTTTGGTTACATGAATAAGTTCTTTAGTGGTGATTTCTGAGATATTGGTAGACCCATCACCCTAGCAGTATACAGTATGTCCAACTTACAGTCTTTTATCTCTCACCCCTCCATCCTTCCCCCTGCCAAGTCGCCAGAGTCCATTGTATCATTCTGATGGCTTTGCATCCTCATAACTTAGCTCCCACTTATGAGTGGGAACATACAGTGTTTGGTTTTCTATTCCTGAGTTACTTCACTTAGAATTCTACCCAGGCTGCTGCAAATGCTATTATTTTGTTCATTTTCATTGCTGAGTAGTATTGCCATCATTTTTTTACTCAGAATTGTCTTTATCTAAGACCCGGGAATGATTGTATTAAAATATAAGTAGCCAAGAATAGAAACCGTCTCCCACTGTTTTTGTGAAGAGTAGGAGCCTACCGTCACCAGGCTCCAAGTTGCAAAACAACCTCCTCTTACGAAGATGTTGGGGAAGAATTTTCCCTTTGAATATAGCCAGTTAGCAAATAGATGGCCTCCTTAATTACCAGGTTTATTTAGAATAACTATGTATGGCAAATGATGCTGTCAAGCCTTCTATTTGAGGAATAATTATGACAACCTTTCTTTTTCTGTTTGAAACGTCTTACCAGATTGCCTGTGATTCATGTCACATTCTATTTTAACTGTGTAATAAAACAGCTTTCTTTCTGTTCCTCCATTATGGAGAGTTTTTCTGGGGTTGGAGATAATGTGGTTTTAAGTTAGAGTTTCAAACACTGTCTAAAATTACCAGACATAATATAAACATATAAGGTGTTCACCAGGCTAGATGGGCCTTTTCCTCTCAAGCTTTCAGTCACAACCCACAATTGTGCAGCAAAAGTGCATGTTTTCAAAATCTACAATTGGAATGACTTCTCTATTTGGTATCTATAGTTCCTTTTAGAACAATTAGACAAGATTTCTACAGAAATAACTTCATAGGACAATGATCAGTTATTCCACCTCTTTCAATGCCCTTGGCATCTTCAGACCTGAAACTAATTCAGAAACCATGGGACTCAGAAACTCACATACGTCAGGATCACACATACACATTGATTAGCTTGAGAATCTCAACTTTTTCCCCCTTCTTCCTGCCCATATGCTGACAGATATGAAGAGAGTACCTATTGCTTTCCATCTTCTCCAAATCCTAAATCTGCAGTTTCAAATTCTGAATGTAGGTTTTGGCAATCTTCCATATATGTTAGAGCAGCCTCCATGAAGTTATCTCTCTTCTAGTTTCTTTCTCCATGCTGTAAACAGCCAAGAATACAGAGCCAGATTGATCTCACTTAGAATGTGCACATAGGGGCTGGCCTCTGCCTGGGATTCACAAGGCAGGGTCAGACTTTGGATTGAGGATGTACAGAAAATCAAGGGGAGACATTTTCTACATCATAAGAGGTTAACAGAGACATTGTAAAGCCTCCCCACTTTTTAGAGTTGGACCATTTAAATTTTCCAGATCTTGTCTGATTTTCTGCTGCAGTTTTGTTTGAGGCTCCTGGTATAAACAGAATCACTTGGCAGAATCTGTAATTATAAACCAGCACTTCGGTAGTGGGAGGTCCAGACCCATGAATATCCAGACCTGTGAACTGTGTGACCTGACTAGGGTATTGTTTTTCCTCTTAACCAAGAGTTACTGGATCAGGGACAGGTGATATTACACCAGGATTCATGATACATAGCTGCACCAGGGCAGTGCCATTTCTAGTTCTGGCCCTACGGAATCAGACCAAGTCCCTTTGCCTGGATCATCATGGGGGCATCAGCCCAGGCTTACGGGGTACTCTCTCACCAACACCTGGGACCATATGGGATGTCCTGTGCAGACTGGAGTCAGGCTGAAAACAGGGCTTAATTCTCCCATTTTAGAGGGAGAAAAATGAGTCATCCAGGGTTTGTTCCACCCCTCACAGAAGGAATCTGATTGGTTGGTGCCCAGATGGCAGTTGCTTCAGTTTCCAGGTAATTGAAATACAAGGACACCTAAAGACTCAAACTCATTAATAAACCAATTGTTTCCATTTCATATAGTCATTAGAAAAACAGATGAAGCAGTTGTGAGCCATCCAGGAACTTTTAGTCTCAAGCACATGGCCAAATGGTTTAATTCAGCATTATGTCAATACAAAGAAGGGAGGTTTACAGTGGACTTTGGCACCATTTATACCACTTCCCTTTGACTGTTTTAAATTCTGATATTACCATCAGTAACATGAAAGGGTTTTCCTGGACAGAAGAGTTATTATTATTCTATTGCTATTACCTTGCTAAAAATAAATACTTAGCTTCTAATAAAATTTACAAAATCCCAAGTGTTTTGGTTAAATTACTTGTTATTTTATGTTATAAAATGGACAGGGAAGTGCCTAAAATGGAGTAAAATTACACAAATGCTGGAAGTCAGTTTTCTTTTGAGCAGGCTTAGAACAGGCAGAATGAAAAACAGAAAAAAAAAAAAAAGAAAAAAGCAGCATTAGAGATCAAAATTCTCCCAATAGCCCACTTCCAGCCCCAGCCTTGCCTAGATCCACTCTCTTCTGAGCTTTGTCCAGGTTTGACCCAACCCTAGAGTCTTCTTTCACAAATTGATTCAAGGTCAGAGTTTTTGGGGGCTGTTCCTGCTGTTCCTGCAGAGCTGTTTTCTGAAACCAAAGAGCAGATAAATGGGAGCAAAATACTGTATGTTTGTGCGCCTTAATTTTTTTTTAATGTATTTAAACCAGTGCTTCTAGAGGGAACCTACTCAGCAGTCTGTTCTCCATTCGTGTGGATTCAGTAGTTGCTCCACAAGTAACAAGAAAGTAAAGACAAATAAACATCTTTCGGAACTACACTTAACTCTTCCTATACCCCTCCCATCTTTCTATATTGAGTTTTTATTGTATACATTTTTAAAAAATGTTTTAAAAATAGGCTGAGCTTTTCATCTAAATTTTGAGAATTGCGGGACACTTAGTACCCACCTCCCAGGGTATTATAAGGGTTAACTCATATAGTGTGAGTTTCTCAGCACAGTGCTCTGTAGAATACTCCTGTGCACTTGGCACATGCTCTAGAGACATTGCATTTATGCATGTGTACGTGTCGTTTTTCAAATGCAGACTTACTCAGAAATTGCTGCCTTCTTTAGCCTCCCTGAACTTTAATGGACCAGCAGAAAATGTCATGTTTCAGGATGGTGAGTGGTGGTCTTTATTCTAGAAGATAAGTATTTGTTGTGATAAAAGTATTTAGTGTGTCAGCGTCATAAGAAAGGTTAATATAAATTGAGTAAAAATTAAATAAGTGTTGGTTGTAAAGGACTGTGCTGTGGGCACTTTCTCTGGCTTAGTGCTGCTATGATGGGTCTGGGGGAGTAGCATTAACATTAACAGGGGATGTGTTAACAATGGCAATATGTAGACTTTTTCTAAACCTGCAGAATCATATTACTTAGTGTGAATACCTAATATATATGCACATTGAATACCTAGTAATTTATATGCACACTGAAGCTTGAGAGGCAAATGCTAAGGGGTTCTCAGCCCAGGCTTCCAGTAGGATCGCATGGCTAGCTTGAAGAAATACCCTCATTTATGCCCTTTTCACATATTCTGTCCGTTGGTCTGGGTTAAGCATTTGTCTTTTTTAATTAAGTGCCTGCAAATGATTCAAAGGTGAGGCCAGGATCAAGCAAGAGGGCTCCCAGATACATTTAGGAGAGTAGACGTCAGCCTTTTTTTCCCAAGGGAGTTCACAGGTCCTGCTCTGCTTTGGTTTCGTGGGTGCAAGTCAGTGTGGCCCATATTTCCATTGCTGTAGCAGAAATTGCTGGAGTCTGTGGTGAGGAAGGGCAGGAAAAAAGATTGTTCCTGAATATGTCTTGTTACAAAAGACCAGAGCAGGTGCAACTTACTGCATCTCAAGATTCTTTTGTCTGTGGGTGTAGTGGTAGCAGGTGAAGGGGTTGTGCTGTGATTTGTTCAGGTAAGTTCAGTTGAAATAAATCCCATGAAGGAACAGGAAGAAATGTCTAGTTCTCAGGAAAGTGTGTCCCAAGTCAGGTGCTGTGTCCACTTTTCCTTCTGGAATGTCGTGTATTTAGAAGTTACAAATCTTTACTTATGTACTTATGTTGTTCTTACCTAACAAGTTTATCTACTTTTTTATTTTATGATCATCAAGAACCTCTGCAAAATACATCTCTATATACCAGAGTCCTCTCTCCATTTTTTATCCAAGCTTTTTATATGCCATGACTAGTTTTCCTTATAAATATATAAGCTGCAATATTAAAAATGTTCTATTTGTGACAAACATTGCAAGGTATGGATATTTTAAATTCCTATTAGGGATGGGGTCAGGTAGTCAGATATCAGTGAAGAATAATATGTACTGTTTAGTTCCATCTGGATACACCATCAGCTCTATGCAGAATAGAATTTAGAAATGTACATTTAAGTAGGATGATGTTAATTTTCCCCCTGATAACTGAAAATTCTGAAACAGAAGAATTAGAAGAGACTTGCTTTCTAAGATGCTAGACTATTAAAATATACTATTAAGGATTACAGTACATAGGAAATATATGTGGCATGGCCTTTCCAATAAACTAACTTTTTATGATTAGATTCCGATTATGATTTAGATTTTTTGACCGACAATATTACAACAGTGATGTAGTCCCTTGTTTACATCAGCACCTGATACTAACTGTTCCTATTACAGATATGTTTATTTTGTTTACTTCGTTAAAGTGCACCATCACATTTGCTCCAGAAGCTCCCCTTTCTTCTTAGTCTCTCTTTGCTTAAAGTTTGCTTTGGAAAATGAAGGCTTTAAACTTTTTTTTACTGGTCAGATAAATGTAGATAATATCCAGTCTCTACCACTAAAAACCCTCTAAAGGTTTCAATTGATGTTTGACAAAATATTCTTGAGCCAGAAGCATTGGCATTACTGGAGAGCCCTTTGGAAGTGCAGAGACGTAGGCCCCACTACAGATCTCCTGAATCAGAGTCTGCATTTTAACAAGATCTTCAGTTCCCTGTACAAATTAAAACGTCAGGTATTATCGAACTCACCATGACTTCTCTGTATAAGGGATGTTTATTGCTTATCCCCTATGATGTTAATATGGCAGTCAAAAATTTATATGCTTGTGTTGGTGCCCAAATTTTATACTGTATCATCCAGAAAAATCCATTATCTGTACAGATTTCATGGACCTTATGCCGGCCTCTTTCCTCAGAGTTGGAGTGTATAACAGTGTTAAAAGTTACCTTCATATAAGTCAGAACTAGTTTTCTTTATTCATTTCACCTGAATCAAGTCAAATAAAGAGCTCTGCCACTTATTAATGTTTGTTTTTTTCTTTTTTTTTTTTTTTTTCCAGGGACTGTTGAAATTCAGGGATGTGGGCATAGAAGTGTCTCCAGAGGAATGGGAATGCCTGGACCCTGCTCAGCAGAATTTGTATAGGGATGTGATGTTTAAGAACTACAGAAACCTGGTTTTTCTGGGTAAGGATAACTTCTCTCCAAAATTTCCAATACACCCTAAGGTTTCTATATATATATAGAGAGAATTATATATATATATTTTGTGGATATATATATTGGGAACTTCTGTTTTGGATGAATGAATTCAGTTCCTGTTTTATGGAAAAATTGGGGTATGTTGGTGTACAAAATAAAATTTTCAAGATTTTCATCTTGACATGAGGCTTTGTTTTCTTGAGCCAATCTTTATCTTTTACTCTAGATTAGTTGTAGTTCTATATATTCTGTGGCATAAAATATTGTTACAAACATCTTAAACTTCAGCTTTCTCTACTTGTTTTATTTTTTTTCACAATGCTTTGAAATTAATCTCCACTTATTTTTGATTCAGTACTACTGAGTAGTGGAATTAAGGACTCACAGATTTAAAATACTTTTTAAATATTCTAAAGGTTCTTTCAGGAAGCAAAATTTTTTGACTTATTTTGTACTAAACACAGTACAAGTTTGGTAATTAAAGAATTCCCAGCAAGAGTTATGTTAGTTTTTTTCTATAAAACAGATCTCACTGTCTCTAAGGCAAATCTGATCACCTGTCTTGAGTAAAGAAAAGAGCCCTGCCATGTGAGGAGACAGGAGACAGCAGCCAAACCCCCAGGTAGGTGGGAATGAATGAGCAGAAAAAGTAATGCCAGAGGCCCAAAGGTAAGGAAGATAGCTAGATCTTTATGTGGTTTTGGAAGCTCCACTCCAATAAAAGTGATTCCTGAGAATTTTGGGTTGTTTTCATATTCACACGGAGAAACATCTTCTGTCCCATGCTTCTGAATCCTGTAAGGATTCTACATTTTCTGCAGTGATCTTTCAAGTTTACAGTGAAAGCCAAAGTTCACTTTATAGCTTGTAAGGGATTGCATAATCTGGCTGCTCTTCCATTGCTTTGGGGGACGCAGAAATATCTGCATATTTTTGAGAAAGTCTATGCAAAATTTTTCTCAAGTTCTGTTTTTTCATCCTGTCTAAAATATGTGAGGTGAGTAGTGCAGATAATAGGGATTTTGTTCAGAAATTTTAAGAACACCGGGAATAGATGTCGCATGTCTTCTGCTTTATGATTTTTAATCATATAGAGGTTACAAGTGTGGTTCTACAAAAATTCTTACTCAGTAATTTTATCAGAAAACAAAGCATCTACTTAAATATAATCAAATTGAGGCCAGGCGCAGTGGCACAGACCTGTAATCACAGCACTTTTGGAGGCTGAGGCGGGCGGATCATGAGGTCAGGAGCTTGAGAACAGCCTGGCCAATATGGTGAAACCCCATCTCTACTAAAAAAAAGATACAAAATCAGCTGGGTGTGGTGGTAGTCCCAGCTACTCAGGAGGCCGAGGCAGAAGAATTACTTGAACCCGGGAGGCGGAGGCTGCAGTGAGCCAAGATTGTGCCACTGCACTCCAGCCTGGGTGACAGAGCAAGACTTTGTCTCAAAGAAAAAACAAAAACAAAACAAAAAACAAATATACTAAAATTGAATGTTATTTTCACATTTTTTACATAAATGAAATTTTTAATATGCCAAAATGTTAATATATTTTAATGTATTTACCTTCTGGTTTTCTTAAATATACTATGTAATTGGAAAGCTTAGAAGACTGCTGTGTGTATATTAAACTCTCAATTGTTACCTTATTTGTCAGTAACTATCATTTTCTAATTGTCTTATGCTTTTTTCACAATGCTTTGAAATTAATCTCCACTTATTTTTGATTCAGTACTATATATACACATACACATACATATGTTTATATATATGCGTATATAAATAAAAATGTGAAATGTGAATATGTATGTGTATGTATATATACATGGGATGTGGGGGTGTGTACACCCATATACACACACATATGTATGAAGTAAGTTCTTACATAACATTGTCAGTAGGTTCTTGGGAACCGTGACTTGAAGCAAAAGAGTGTACTCTATAAGAAAAGCAATTTTACTGTAGGCTGATTTGTGTAATTTGAGAGTTAAATTTGAAGGACATATGGTAACATTGTTTCACTTAAAGTAAGTTTCCAAGAACCTTTTGTGAATGTTAAGTAAGGACTTACTTTATTTCTATGTATGAGTAATTTGGATTTTTGACAAATAGAAGTTGTGTAACTATATATTTAATGTGTACAATGTAATAATCTGATATGCATATATATATAGAGAGAAATAATACAATTAAGTTAATACATATATCTGTCACCTCACATAGGTACTTTTTTATAGTGAAAACACTTGAACTTAAGAGTACAAATTTAGTCTTGTAGCAAATTTTAGAACAAAATAGTGTTATTAACTATAGACACAATGTTGTACATTATATTATTATTATTATTTTTTTTTTTGAGAGGGAGTCTCACTCTGTTGCCCAGGCTAGAGTGCAGTGGCATGATCTTGGCTCACTGCAAGCTCTGCCTCCAGGGTTCACACCATTCTCCTGCCTCAGCTTCCTGAGTAGCTGGGACTACAGGTGCCTGCCACCACGCCTGGCTAATCTTTTTTGTAATTTTTAGTAGACACAGTGTTTCACCGTGTTAGTCAGGATGGTCTCGATCTCCTGACCTTGTGATCCGCCCACCTCAGCCTCCCAAAGTGCTGGGATTACAGGCGTGAGCCACTGTGCCTGGCCTGTTGTACATTATATTCTTAAAATTCATTGATCTTATAACTATTTGTGCACTTTGAACAACATCTCCCCATTTTCCCACTCCCAGGCCCTATCAATCATTATTTTACTGTGCTTCTAGAAGTTCCCCTTTTTAGATTCTACCTAATTGAGATGGCTTTCTATGTCCGGCTTATTTCACTTAGCATAATGTCTTCCAGATTCATCAGTGTTATTGTGAATGGCTGGATCCCTTTCTTTTTATGGCCTAGTAATAATCTATTGTGTTTATATCCCATCCTTTCTTTATTATTTATCTGTTAATAGACATTCAGATTATTTTCATACCTTGGCTACTGTAAAGAATGCTGCAATAAACATGGGATTGCAGATATTTCTTTAGTATGGTGATTTTAATGCCTTTGGTTGTATGCCCCAAGGTGGGATTGCTAGATTATATGATAGTTCTATTTTTTTTATTTTTTAAAGAATTTCAGCCAGGAACAGTGGCTCAGACCTGTAAATCCAGCACTTTGGTGGGAAATGAGAAGATTGCTTGAGCCCAGTACTTCAAAATGAGCCTGATCAACAAAGTGAGCCCCAGTATCTTCAAAAAAAAAAAAAAAAAAAAGTAAAAATTAGCCCTACATGGTGGCTCATGCCTGTAGTCCCACTTAATTGGGAATCTGAAGTGGAAGGATCACTTGAACCATAGAGTTCGAAACTGTATGTGAACCTTGATTATGCTACTTCACTCCAGCCTGTCTGACAGAGCAAAATCTTACCACGAAAAAAAAAAAAAAGAAAAAGAAGAGTCTTTATGTTGGTTTGCATTATATATCTACCAATTTACATTTCACCAACAGTGAACAGTGTACAGGGTTTTCCTTCTCCACACTCCTGCCAACTCTTATTTGTCCTCTTTTTGATATCAACCATTCTAACAAATGTGAGGTGATATTTCCTCCTAGTTGTGATTTGCATTTGCCTGATGATTGGTAATGTTGAGCAGCTTTTCATGTACCTACTGGTCATTTGTATGTCTTCTTTGGAAAACATTATTCAGTCTTTCACCTGTTATTAAGTTAAGTTATCATTATCATCCTCATTAGTGTTGTTTTTGCCTTCAGTTGCATGAGTTTCTCATACATTTTGGATATTAACCTCTTACCAGGTATATGGCTTGCAAATATTTCTGGCCATTTGTTGGGGTTTTAAAAATACTATTTTGTATGTTTTCTTCTCTGTGCAGATGCTCTTTAGTTTGATGCAGTCAAACTTGTTTATGTCTGGCTTTCTTCCCGTGTTTTTGGTGTTATACCAAAAAGCTTATTGTTAAGACCAATGTTTTTTAATATATTTGAGAAGTTTTAAGGTTTTCTGTCTTATATTTAAATCTTTATTTCATCTAGAGTTAGTTTTGGGGTATGATATAATAAAATTATCTAATTTTGTTGTTTTGCTTGTGAATATTGTTTTCCCGGCACCACGTATGGAAGAGATTATGCTTTCTGCACTGTGTATTTTAGGTGTCCTTGTCAAAGATTTGTTGAGCTTGGATGCTTGGGTTTATTTCTTGGCTCTCTTCTTAGTTCCATTGGTGTTTGTGTCAGTTTTTGTGCATAAACCATATTCTTTTGATTACTGTGATAATCAAAAAAGTGTAATGCCCTTATCTGTGTTCTTTCTCATGTTTGCTTAGGCTCTTTGGAGCTTTTTGTTGTTACACTTAAATTGTAGAATTATTCACTCTGTAAAAAATGCCACTGGAGGCTGGGCACAGTGACTCATGCCTGTAATTACCGCACTTTGGGAGGCCAAGGTGGGCGGATCACGAGGTCAAGAGATTGAGACCATCCTGGCCAACATGGTGAAACCCCATCTCTACTAAAAATATAAATATTAGCTGGGCGTGGTACACCTGTAGTCCCAGCTACTCAGGAGGCTGAGGCAGGAGAATTGCTTGAACTCAGGATGTGGAGGTTGCAGTGAGCCGATATCATGCCACTGCACTCCATCCTGGCAACAGAGCAAGACTCTGTCTCAAAAACAAACAAACAAACAAAAAGTCACTGGAATTTTGATAGGGTTCACATTGATTATAAATTATAGAACATAGATAATGATAGAACTTAGATAATATGGTATTTCAACAATATTAAATCTCCTAGTCTATAAAGTGGAATGTTTATGTCTACTTCAAATCCTGTCATTAATATCTTATAATGTTAAGTGTACAGATATCTTTCATCTGTGCTGTTGAATGTATTCCTGAGAAATATTTTATACTTATAGTATTTTAAGTTAAATTTCTTTGGTTAGTGTATTGTTACTGTGTGAAAATGAAACTTGTATGTTTGTTTTGTATTCTACTTTGCTGAATGCATTTGTTAGTTTAGTATACTCTAAGGATTTTTATATATAAGATCATGTCATCTACAAATAGTAACATTTTTCTTTTTAATTCAGATTTTTAAAATTGCTCTCATACAAACATCCGGTAATATGTTAAGATAGAAACATTGAGAGTGGGCACAATGTAGCCTCACACTGTTGTCTGTATATTTAAAAGAGCTGATACCTCTTTCGATTTTTACAAACTGGTTTTGGTAGGTAAAAACCTTCTCTGATTGGGTCCCCAGGCTGATGGGATGTCCTCTAGGATTGCAGAGTAGAGGGGTTTTAGCCAGATCACAAAGCTGCGGTTGGGTGTGCCTTTGGTGATTTTCTTACCGGGGGTTGGGAAGTCATGGATCCTGTCTGGTCCCTGGGAAGACTGAATTCTCTTGGAAAATAGGATCTATAAGGCAGGCACTAGGATAAGATTTTTCAGTTTAATTCCCAAAGCATGTGCCTGATACTAGATGTGTAAATGGATTTGGCTTCCACAACTCTGAATGATTCCCCACAGGTTAATCGTGTAGGTACCTTAGTCTGTAGGGCTGGGGATGGATTATGGCTGTGAGGATTGAAACTGAGTCACAGAATGGCTTCAGGGACCACAGTTGAGGCCAAGATCTGCAGGCCTGTCTCCAGGGCCATGGCTGGATGTGTGTCTCTTTCTGCAAGTCTCTGAATGGGCAGGGCCACTACTGGACCATGGCTGAAGGGAAGTTGAGACAGATTACAGGGTTGCTTCAAGGTCCTCATTGAGACTATGTTTGTCTGTAAATTTAAGACTAAATATACAGACACCAGCGCAGGGCTATTTCCTGGTCTGTAGTCATGTTCACAGGGTTTTAACTTTGCCATGCGGATGAAGGCCTACTGTCTCAAAATGGCCCTCTATGATACTGGACTCTAGCAGGGTTGCATCACCTCAACCAAAGGCAAGCACCATTGCACGTCCTGTTTCTATGAGTTTACTACTTCAAATATCTTGTATAAATGTGTCATTTTGTTAGTGTCATTTTGTCAATTATGTGTCATTTTCTTAGTGTCTTATTTTACAGAAGATGTCTTCAAGATATATTCTTACTGTAACATATGTAAAAATGTATTTTGCCATTTTCATATTTGAGGCTTAAGAATATTTCATTGTACAAGCCACATTTTAATTCATTTATCTATTGAGAGACATGTGAGTTGTTTTCATCTTTCATTTTTGTTGTGAATATTGCTGCAAAGAACATGGATGTGCAGATATCACCTCCAGGTTCTGCTTTGCATATTTTGAATAGATGCCCAGAAGTAGAATGGCTTATGCAGGAACTATTTTATCATGTACCTGTTATAGTGCTCATGAAGTGTTGTTTATATGATCTGCTCATAACTTTTAAGATTGGTTTTTATGAAATTTAATGGCATTCAGAAATTAATTCTGAGAAGTAATTCCATGCCAAGTGTATTAGGTTATATTTTATTTGTACTTTCCATTTTTGTGTCAATTGTAGAACTTTACGCCAATTTTTTAAATTGTTACGTTTTTTAATAAGTAAAATCATAATGCTTCTTACTATACTGTAAAAACTTAGGTGAAAACTAATAGGCCTCATAAGTCAAAGGGTTGTTTTAACATTTCTATGAAGTGATGAAGTAAACAAAGAATCAACACTGCTGGGTGTGTAGTAGATGCTCCATGATTTGTAGTCAAATATTTCTATTGAAATGAGCTTGTAGCTTCAGCTAAAACACTAAAACACCCAGGGTGAAGAAGTGGGGCTTGACCTTGGACTTTGCCCACGCTGACTGCCTATTCTGTGTTGATAATTGAGGCAACAGGATGAAGATGCAGTCAGTAAGTTGGAAAAAGACTTTGAAGTTAGTATAATGTTATCAATGTAATGAATCCCAGGTATACTCTCTGGGGGGCTATTTCTTGGGCAAAATTTGAAAGTCCGTTGTTCTCCTTCACAGATGAATGCAACTTGACCTTGATTTTCTGGGGCAATGGCTATGCCGAAGGCATTGTCTAAATTGATAATAAAGTGGTATTTGCCCAGTAACACCTGGATGGCCAGGTGTCACTCTTGTTAAAATGCCTGAGGTCTGCCATGTGTGTTTCCTGTTAGAGTGCCTGAGGTCAGCCACGTGTCTTTCCCCTTTGAATGAGGTTGGTCAGGTGTCTATCCCATTAGAATAACTGAGGTTGGGCAGGAGTCTCTCAACTTAGAATGCCTGAGGTCAGCCAACTGTCTCTTCCCATAGAATGCATAAGGTTGGCCAGGTGTCTCTCACCTTACAATGCCTGAATTTGGACAGGTGTCTCTGAAGGGGTGGCCTGCCCCTCCACACCTGTGGGTACTTCTCGTCAGGTGGGATGAGAGACTGAGAAAAGAAATAAGGCACAGAGACAAAGTCTAGAGAAAGAAAAGTGGGCCCAGGGGACTGGCGCTCAGTGTACAGAGGACCTGCACCGGCCTCTGATTTCTCTCAGTTTTTATTAATTACTATTTTCACTATCTCAGCAAGAGGAATGTGGTAGGAGAGCAGGGTGATAATAGGGAGAAGGTCAGCAAGAAAACATGTGAGCAAAGGAATCTGTGTCACAAATAAGTTCAAGGGAAGGTACCATGCCTGGATGTGCACATAGGCCAGATTTATGCTTCTCTCCACCCAAATATCTCAGTGGAGTAAACAATAACAAAGGAGCATTGCTGCCAACATGTCTCGCCTCCCGCCACAGGGCGGTTTTTCTCCTATCTCAGAATAGAACAAATGTACAATCGGGTTTTATACCCAGACATTCTGTTCCCAGGGGCAGGCAGGAGACAGAGGCCTTCCTCTTAGCTGCACAGGCCCTTCATGGGTGTTGGGCTGGGGGATGGTCAGGTCTTTCCCATCCCATGAGGCCATATTTCAGGCTATCACATGGGGAGAAACCTTGGACAATACCCAGCTTTCCAGGGCAGAGGTCCCTGCGGCTTTCCACAGTGCACTGTGCCCTAGTTTATCGAGAATGGAGAATGGCGATGACTTTTACCAAGCATACTGCCCTGTAAACATATTGTTAACAAGGCAAATCCTGCACAACCCTAGATCTCTTAAATCTTGATTCCATACAACACATGTTTCTGTGAGCTCAAGGTTGGGGCAAAGTTACAGATTAACAGCATCTCTGGGCAAGGCAATTGCTCAGGGTACAGGTCAAAATGAAGTTTCTTATGTCTTCCTTTTCTACATAGACACAGTAACAGTGATCTCTCTTTCTTTTCCCTACATGTTTCCCTCCTTATGATGCCTGAGGTCAACCAGCAGTCTCTCTCCTTATGATACCTGCAGACAACCAGCAGTATCTCCCCCTTACAGTGCCTGAGGTCCCCCAGGCATCTTTTTCCTTACATTGCCTGAGGTCCACCAGGTGTCTCTCCTCTTACAATGCCATGTTCCACAAGATATCTCTCCTTTTAGAATGCCTGATGTCGGCCAGACGTCTTTCCCTTTAGAATTCCTGAGGTCAGCTAGGTGTCTCTCACTTTACAATGCCTGAGGTACACCAAGTGTCTTTCCCCTTACAGTGTCTGAGGTCTACCAGGTGTCTCTCCCCTTACAGTGCCTGAGCTCTGCTAGTTTTATCTCCCCTCAGAATGCCTGATGTTGGCCAGGTGTCTCTCCCCTTAGACTGCCTGAGTTTGGACAGGTGTCTCCCTCACAATGTCCAGATTTCTCTCCCTTTAGAATGCCTGGGGTCAGCCAGGTGTCTCCCAAGTTACAATGCTTGTGGTAGGCCAGATGTCTCTCCCCTTAGAATGCCTGATATCCACCAGGTGTCCCTCCACTTAGAATGCCAGAGGTTGGAAAAGTGTCTCTCCCCTTAGAATGCCTGAAGTTGGAAAGTAGTCTCTCCCTTTAGAATGCCTGAGGCAGACCAGGTGTCGCTCCCATTAAAGTGCCTGAAGTTGGCCAGGAGTCTCTCTTGTTAAAATGCCTGAGATCAGCCAGGAGTCTTTCTTGTTAGAGTGCCTGAGGTCAGCCAGGTGTCTCTCCCCTTGGAATGAATGAGGTCGGCCAGGCATCTTTCCCATTAGAATGCCTGAGGTCGGCCAGGTGTATCTCAACTTAGAATGAATGAGGTTGGCCAGGTGTCTCTTCCCATAGAATGCTTGAGGTCGACAATGATTCTCTCTTGTTAGAATGCCTGTAGTCCGCCATGAGTCTCTTTTGTTAGAATGCATGAGGCCCGACAGGTGTCTCCCCACTTAGAATGCCTGAAGTGGGCCAAGGGCTCTCCCCTATGAATAAATGAGGTTGGCCAGGAGTCTCTCCCCTTAGAACACCTGAGATTGGCTGGATGTTTCTCTCTTTAGAATGCCTAAGGTGGGTTTGGTGTCTTTTTCCTTAGAGTAAATGAGGTCAACCGGGTGTGTCTCCCTTTAGCATTCCTAAGGTCGGCCAGGAGTCCCTCCCTTTAGAATGTCTGAGGTCAGCCACGTGTCTCTCCTTTTAGAATGAATGGAGTTGGCCAGGTGTCTCTTTCCATAGAATGAATGAGGTTAGCCAGGTGCCTCTTCTGTTAGAATGCCTCAGGTCAGCCAGGAATCTCTCCCATTAGAATGCCTGAAGTCATCCAGGGATCTCTCCCATTAGAATGCCTGAGGTTGGCCAGGTTTCTCTCCCCTTTGAATGAATCAGGTAAGCCAGGTTTTTCTCCACTTAGAATGCCTGAGGTTGGCCAGGAGTCTCTCCCCTTAAAATGCCTGAGGTCCACCAGAAGTCTCATGCATTTTAATTCAGCCATGTGTCCCTCCCCTTAGAATGAAAGATGCCAGCCAGATATCTCTTCCCTTAGAATACCTGAGGTCGGCCAATTGACTATTTTGTTGGAATGACTGAGGTGGATCAGGTGTGTCTTCCATTAAAATACCTGAAATTGGCCAGGAGTCTCTCCCGATAGAGTGCCTGACATCAGCCAGGTTTCTGTCGCATTAGAATGAATGAAGTCGGCCAGATGTCTCTCCCCTTAGAATGCCTGAGATTGGCTAGGAGCCTCTTCTGTTAGAATGCCTGAGGTCAAACAAAAGTTTATGGTATTAGAATGCCAGAGGTCAGAAAGGGATCTCTCCCCTTAGAATTCACGAGGTCAAAATAGTTCGGCCAGGTGTCTCTCCTCTTAGAATGAATGAGGTCAGCCAGGTGTCTCTCATGTTAGAGTGCCTGAAGTTGACCCAGTGTCTCTCCCCTTAGAATGAATGAATAAGGTCGCTCAGGTGTCTCTCCCATTAGAATGCCTGAGGTTGGTCAGGTGTCTATCCCATTAGAATGCCTAAGGTCAAAAAAAGAAAAAACAAAAAACAGAAAACAAAAAAACCAAAATTCACCCTTTAGGATGAATGGGGTCTGCCAGGAGTCTCTCCCCTTAGAAAGCCTGAGGTTGGCCAGGAGTCCCCTGAGAATGCCTGAGTCGACCATAAGTCTGTCCCCTTAAAATGCGTGAGGTTGGCCTGGCATCTCTCCCTTTAGAGGTCATCCACATGTCTCTCCCGTTAGAATGCCTGAGGTCGGGCAGGTGCGGTGGCTCATGCCTGTAATCCCAGCACTTTGAAAGGCTGAGGTGGGCAGATCACGAGATCAGGAGTTTGAGACCAGCCTGGCCAACATGGTGAATCTCCATATCTACTAAAAAATAAAAATAAAAAAATACTAAAATTAGCCGGGCATGGTGGTGCGTTCCTGTAATCCCCGCCACTTGGGAGGCTGAGGCAGGAAAATCGTTTGAACTCAGGAGGCTGAGACTGCAGTGAGCCAAGATTGTGCCACTGCACTTCAGCCTGGGCAAGAGTGTGAGACTCCATCTCAAAAAATAAAAAGGCCAGAGGTCAGCTGAGTGTCTCTTTCCTTAGAATAAATGAGTTCAGCCGTGTGTCTCTCCTGTTAGAATACCTGTGATTAACCTGGTGTCTCTCCCATTAAAATTCCTTAGGTCTGCCAGGTGTCTCACCCCTTAGAATGCCTGAGGGCATCCAGGTGTCTCTTTCCCTAGAATGCCTGAGAATGTCTAGGAGTCTATTCCCTTAGAATGCCTGAGGTTGGCCAAAAGTGTCTCATGTTAGAATGCCTGAGGTTGTCCAGGTGTCTTTTTCATTAGAATGGCAAGTCGAGCAGGTGTCACTCCCATTAGAAGGCCTGATGTAATCCAGGTGTCTCTCCTGTTAAAAGAAGTCAGCCAGGTGGCTCTCCCCTTAGAATGCCTGAGGTCAGCCAGGAGTCCCCTTAGAATGTTTGAGGTCAACCAGGAGTCCCCTAAGATAGCCTAAGGTCTGCCAGGAGTCTTGCTTTTTAGAATGCTTGGTTTTGGTTAGATGTCTCTCCCCTTAGAATGCCTGAGGTTGGCCAGGTGTCTCTCCCATTAGAATGTTTCAGGTTAGCCAGGTGTCTCCCCAGTTAGAATGCCTGAGATAGGCCAGGAGTCTCTCCCCTTAGAAGGCCTAAGGTCAGCCCAGAGTCCCCTTAAAAAGCCTGAAATCGGCCAGGAGTCTTTCCTCTTAAAATGCCTGAGGTTGGCCAGGTGTTTCTCCACTTAGAATGAATGAGGTCAGCCATGTGTCTCTCCCCTTAGAAGGCCTAAGATCAGCCAGGAATCTCTTCTCATAGAATGCCTGAGGTCGGCCAGAAGTCTCTCATCTTAGAAAGCCTGAGGTCATCCAGGACTCCCCTTAGAATGCCTGAGCATGGCCAGTAGTCCATTTAGAAAACCTGAGGTCGGTCAGGAGTTTCTCTTCCTAGAATCCTTTAGGTTGGGCAGGTGTCTCTTCCCTTAGAATGAATGTATAAACCAGGTGTCTCCTCCGTTAGAATTAATACGTTCATCCAGATGAATGTCCCATTAGAATGAAAGAGGTCAGCCAGGTGTTTACACCGTGGAATGCCTGAAGCTGTCCAGGAGTCTCTAACCTTAAAATGCTGCAGGTTGGCCAGGAGTCCCCTTAGAATGCCAGAGGCCAGCTATGAGTCTCTCCCCTTAGAATGCCTGAGGTCAGCCAGGTGTCTCTCACCTAAGAAAGAATGACATTGGTCAGGTGTCACTCTTCTTCAAATGAATAATTTGTTCGAGGTGTCTCTCCGTTTAGAATGCCTGAAGTTGGTCGAAAGTCTCTCCCCTTTGAAAGGCCGAGGTCTATGAGTCTCCTTATAATCCTGAGATTGGCCAGGGGTCTTTTTTCTTAGAAAGACTGAGGTCGGCCAGGAGTCTCCTTTTAAAATGTTTGAGGTCATCCAGGTGACTCCTCTTGGAATGCCTGAGGTCATCCAGGTGTGTCTCCCCTTATAATGTCTGTGGTCAGCCAAGTGTCTCTCCCCTTAGAATGAATGAGGTTGGCCATATGTCTTACCCCTTAGAATGCCTAAGGTCGGCCAGGGGTCTCTCCCATTAGAATGCCCTAAGTTGGCCAGTAGTCTGTCTCCTTAGAAAGGCTCAGATCGGCCAGGAGTCACCTTAGAATGGCTGAGGTTGACCAGGAGTCTCCCTTAGAATGTCTGAGGTCAGCCAGGTGTCTTTCCCATTGGAATTCCTAAGGTCGTCGAGATCACTCGAATTAGGATGCATAAGGTCGGGCAGGTCACTCTCCCCTTAGAATAAATTAGGTCGGCCAGGTGTGTCTCCTGTCAGAATGCCTGAGGTCAGCCAGGTGTCTCTCTCCTTAGAATGCCTGGGGACAACAAGGAGTCTCTGCCCTTAGAATGCCTAAGGTTGGCCATTTTTATCTCCACTTAGAAAGCCTGAGGTTGACCAGTAGTCTTTAGATTGCTTGAGGTTGGCAAGGAGTCTCTCCCCTTAAAATGATGTCGGCCAGTTGTCTCTCCTGTTAGAACTCCTGAGGTCATTCAGGTGTCTCTCACATTAGAATGCCTGAGGTCATCCAGTGTCCCTCCCATTAGAATGCCTTAGGTCAATCAGCTGTTTCTCTGGCTAGAATAAATGTGATCATTCAGGTGTCTTTTCCATTAGAATGAGTGAGTTTGACCAGGTGTGTCTCCCCATACAATGCCCGAGGTTGGCCAGAAATCTCTCCCCTTAAAATCCCTGAGGTTGACCAAAATTCTCTCCCCTTAGGATGCCTGAGGTTGGCAAGGAGTCTCTCCCCCTTAGAATGCCTGAAGTCAGCCAGGAGTCTCTCACCTTAGAATGCCTGAGGTCAGCAAGGTTCTCTCCCTTTAGAATGCCTGAGGTCATCCAGATATCTCTCCCATTAGAATGCCTGAGGTCGGCCCGGTGTCTCTCTCGTTAGCAAGCCTGAGGTCGACCAAGTGTCTCTTCTTTTGAAATGAATGAGGTCAGCTAGGTGTCTCTCCCCTTAGAATGCCTGAGGTCAGCCAGGAGTCTGTTTCCTTTGCATGCCTGATGTTGGCCAGGAGTCACTCCCCTTAGAAAGCCTGAGGCCAGCCAGGTGCCTCTCTCCTTACAATGCCTGGCTTCAGCCAGGTGTAGTGTCTCTCCCCTTACAATGTCTGAATTCAGCCAGGTGTTTCTCCACTTACAATGTCCGAGTTTGACCAACAGTCCTTTCCCCTTACAATGCCTGAGGTTCACCAGGTGTATCTCGTATTACATAACCTGAGGTCTCTCCCATTACAATAATTGGGGTCCGCCATGTGTCTCTCCCCTTACCATGCCCTAGCCCAGCCTAGGTGTCTCCCATTAGAATGCCTGAGGTCAGCCAGGTGTCTCTCTCCTTTGAATGCCTGAGGTTCACCAGGTGTCCCTCCCTGTAGAATGCCTGAGATTGGCCAGGTTTCTCTCGCCTTACTTTGCCTGACTTCAGCCAGGTGTCTCCTCGCTTATGATGCCTGAATTTGAGCAGCAGTCTCTCTCCTTGCAATGCCTGAGGTCGACCAGCAGTCTCCACCCTTACAATGTCTGAGGTCTTTCAGGTGTCTCTCCCCTTACATTGCCTGAGGATGGCCAGGTGACTCTCCACTTTCGATGTCTGAGTTACACCACGTGTCTCTCCCCTTACAATGTCTGAGGTCCACCAGGTTTCTCCCCTTAGAATGCCTCAGCTTGGCCAGGTGTCTCTCCCCTTAGAGTGCCTCAGCTTGGCCAGGTGTCTCTTCTCTTACAATGAGTGAGGACTGCCAGGTGTCTCTCCTCTTACAATGCCTGAGGTCAGCCAGGTGTCTGTCTCCTTAGAATACCTCAGGTAGGCCAGGTGTCTGTCCCCTTACAATACCTGAGGTCAGCCTGATGTCTCTTTTCTTAGAATACCTGAGGTTCGCCAGCTGTCTCTCCCCTCATAGTGCCTGAGTTCAGTCAGGTGTCTCACCCCTTATAATGCCCGAGTTTAACAAGCAGTCTCTCCTCTTACAATGTCCGAAATCGACCAGCAGTCACCACTCTTAAAATGTCTGAGGTCCTTCAAGTGTCTCTCCCCTTACATTACCTGAGGGTGGCCAAGTGTCTCTCCCTTTACAATGCCTGGGGTCTGCAGTGCGTCCCTTTTCTTAAAATGCCTGAGATCTACCAGATGTCTCTGCCCTTAGAATGCCTGAGTTCAGCCAGGTGTCTCACCCCTTAGAATGCCTGAGGTCATTCAGATGTGTCTCCCTCTAGAATATCAGAGGTCAGCTAGGTATCTCTCCCCTTAGAATGCCTGAGGTCAGCCGATTGTCAGTCTCCTTACAATGACTTAGGTCTGCCAGTTGTTTCTCCTTTTACAATGCCTGAAGTTGGCTAGATGTGTCTGCTCTTATAATAACTGAGATCTGCCAGGTGTCTCTCCCCTTATAATGCCTGAGGTCCGCCAGGTGTCTCTGCTGTTACAATACCAGAGGTCTGCCAGATGTCTCTCTCCTTATAATACCTGAGGTCCATTAGGTGTCTCTGCTCTTATAATACCTGAGATTCCAAAGACGTCTCTTTCCTTACAATGCCTGAATTCTGCCACCGACCTCTTCCCTAAGAATGTCTAAGATCGGACAAGGGTCTGTCCCCTAGAATGCCTGAACTCAACCAGGTGTCTCTCCCGATAGAATGACTGAGGGCAGCCAGATGGCTCTCCCCTTAAAATGCCTGAGGTCAGCCAGGCTTCTCTCACCTTTGAATGCCTGAGGTCAGCCAGGTGTCTCTCCCCATACCATCCCTGAGGCCCACTGAGTGTCTCTTCCCTTGCAATGCTGGATGTCGGGCATGTGTCTCTCCCCTTAGAATGCCTGAGGTTGACCAGAAGTCTCTCACCTTACAATGCCTGAAGTTGAACAGAAGCCTCTACTCTTGCAATGCTGAGGTCAGCCAGATGTCTCTCTCCTTAGAATGCCTGAGTGAGATCAGGTGTCTCTCACTTTACAATGACTGGGGTCCACCAGTTATCTCTTTGCTAAGAATACCTGAGGTCAGCGAGTTGTCTCTCCCTTTAGAATGCCTGAGGTTTGCCAGATGTCTCCCTTTAGAATTGCTTAAATCTGCCAGGTGTTTCTCTCCTTAAAACGCCTGAGGTCGGCGAGGTATCTCTCCCCTTACAATTCCTGAGGTCGACCAGAAGTCTCTACACTTACAATGCTGAGATCTGCCAGGTGTCTGCCCCCTAAAAACGCCTGAGTTCTGCCATGTGTCTCTCCCCTTAGAATGCTTGAGATCCAGCAGGTGTCTCTCCCCTTAGAATGTCTGAGGTCTGACAGATGTCTCTCCCCTTAAAATGCCTGAGGTCTGCCAGGTATCTCTCCCCTTAAAAAAACCCGAGATTGGACAGGTGTTTCTCCCTTTAGAATGCATGAGGTTGGCATGTGTCTCTCGCCTTACAATGCCCAAGTTAAGCCAGGTTTCTTCCACCTTACAGGGCCTTAGGTCGACCAGTAGTCTCTCCCCCACAGTGCCTGAAGTCGACCAGCAGTATCTACTTTTACAGTGCCTGAGGTCCACGAGGTGTCTCTCCACTTATAATGCCTAAGGTCCACCAGGTGTCTCTCCTTATAAAATACCTGCGCTCGGCCTGGAGTCTCTCCCCTTAGAAAGCCTGATATCGGCTGAGGTCCCCTTTGAATGCCTGAAGTAGACAAGAAGTCCAGTTAGAAAGCCTTAGGTCATCCAGGAGACTCTCCCTTTACAATGTCTGAGGTCCACCAGGTGTCTCTACCCTTAGAATGCCTGAAGTCAGCCAGGTGTCTCTCCTTTTAGAATGAATAAGGTCATTCAGATGTCTCTCCCCTTAGACTGCATGAGGTCATCCAGGTGTCTGTCTTGTTAGAATGCCTGAGGCTGGCCATGTGTCTCTCCCCTTAGAATGCCTGGGGTCAGTCAGGTCTGTGTCCCTTTAGAATGTCTCAGGTTGGCCAGGTGTCTCTTCAGTTAGAAAGCCTGAGCTCAGCCAGGAGTCTCTCCCCTTAAGAATGCCTGAGATCAACCAAGAGTCTCTCCTTTAGAATGAATGACATCAGCCAGGTTTCTCTCCTCTCAGAATGCCTCTGGTCCGGCTGGTGTATCTCTGGTTACAATGAATGAGGTTGGCCAGGTGTCTCTCCTGTTAGAATGCTGAGGTTGGTCACTTGTCTCCCCCTTTCGAATGCCTGAGGTCAGATAAAAGACTCTACACTTATAATGCGTGAGGTTGACCAAGAGTCGCTCTCCTCATAATACCTGAGGTCGGCCAGGTGTCTCTCCCTCTAGAATGCCTGAGGTCGGGCAGGAGACTCACCCATTAGAATGCCTGAGATGGGATAGATGTCTCTTCTCAGAATGCATGAGGTCTTCAAGTATTCTCTCTCGTTAGAATAAATGAGGTCAGCCAGGTGTCTCTCCAGTGAAAACGCTTGAGGGCCACCAGGTGTCTTTCCCCTCAGAATACCTGAGGTTGGCCCAGTGTCTCTCCACTCAGAATGACAAAGGTGGGTGGGGAGACTCTCCCCTCAGACTGCCTGAGGTGGGGCAGGAGTTTCTTCCCTTAGAATGCCTGAGGTCAGCCAGGTGTCTCTCCTGTTAGAATGCTTGAGGTAAGCCAGGTATCTCTTCCATCAAGATGCATGAGGTTGGCCAGGAGTCTTTCTTACTAGAATGAATGTTTTTGGCCAGGTGTCTCTCTTTAGAATGCCTCAACTTGGCCATTAGAATGAATGAGTTTGGTCACGCATGTCTCCCATTAGAATGCCTGAGGACAGTCAGGTGTCTTTCCCCTCAGAATACCTGACGTTGTCCAGTAGTCTCTCCCGTTAGAAACAATGAGTTCAGTCAAGTGTCTCTACCCTTAGAATGCTTGAGGTCGGCCAGATGTCTCTCCCGTTTGAATGCCTGAGGTCAGCCAGGAGTCTCTCCCCTTAGAATGCCTGAGGATGGCCAGAAGACTCTCCCCATAGAATGCCTGATATTGGCCAGGAGTCTCTCCCATTAAAGTGCCCGAGTTCATCCAGGTGTCTCTTTCCTTACAATGCCTGAGGCTGGTCAGGTGTCTCTCCCCTTAGAATGCCTGAATAAGGCCAGGAGACTCTCCTCATATAATGCCTGAAGTCGACCAGGAGTCTCTCCCATTGGAATGCCCGAGACGGCTCAGCCAGAGCTGTCTCTCCTGTTAGAATAAATAAGGTCAAGGCCAGGCGCGGTGACTGATGCCTGTAATCCCAGCACTTTGTGAGGCTAAGGTAGGTGGATCACGAGGTCCGGAGATTGAGACCATGCTGGCTAACATGGTCTAAAGACTTTAGTCTAAAGTCTTTAACCCTGTCTCTACTAAAAATACAAAAAATTATTTGGGAGTGGTGGCATACACCTGTAGTCCAAGTAGCTGAGGTAGGCCCTTGGGAGAGACTCCTGAGAATTACTTGAACCTGGGAAACAGAGGTGGCAGTGAGCTGAGATCACTGAACTCCAGCCTGGGCGACAGAGCAGGAATCTGTCTCAAAAAAAAAAAAAAAAAAAAAAAAATGCTTGGGGTTGCTCAGATGTCTCTGTCATTAGACTGACTAGGGTCTGCCAGGAGTCTCACCCATCAGAATGTCTAGGCTTGCCCAGGTGTCTCTACAGTTAGACTGCCTGGGATCAGCCAGGAGTCTCTCCCATTAGAATGCATAAGGTCAGCTGGGAGCCTCTCTCATTAGAATGACTGGGGTCGCCCAGGTGTCTCTATCATTACACTGCCTCATGTTCACCAAAAGTCTTTCCCATTAGAATGCCTGGGGTTGCCCACATGTCTCTATCATTAGAATGCCTGTGGTCTGCCAGGAGTCTCTCTCGTTGGACTGTTTGGCATTGCCCAGGTGGCTCTATAATTACACTGCCTGTGGTCTGCTGGTAGTCTCTTCCATTAGAATGTTTGGTGTCATCCAGGTGTCTCTGTCATAAAATTCCCTGGGTTTGGCCAGGAGTTTCTCCCATTACAATGCGTGGGGTCGCCCAGGTGTCTTTATAATTAGACTGCCTGAGGTCGGCCAGGAGTCTCTCCCATTAGAATACCTGGGGTTGCCCAGGTATTCTCTTTTATTTGACTGCCTGGAATCGGCCAGGAGTCTCTGCCATTAGAATGCTTGGGGTTGGCCAGGAGTCTCTCCCATTAGAATGCCTGGGGTCGCCCAGATGTATATACCATTAGGTTGCCTGGGGTCAGCCAGGAGTCTCTCCCATTAGAATGCCTGCGGTCGCCCAGATGTATATACCGTTAGGTTGTCTGGGGTCGACCAGGAATCTCTCCCATTAGAATGCATGCAATCCTCCAGATGTCTCTATCATTATACTGCCTGGGGTCAGCAAGGAGTCTCTCCCATTAGAATGCCTGGGTTTGTCCAGACGTCTCTTTTATTAGAGTGCCTGGGGTCAGCTAGGAATCTCTCACTTTAGAATGCCTGTGGTCGCCTAGGTGTCTCGACCATTAGACTGCCCAGTGTCAGCCAGAAGTCTCTGCCTTTAGAATGGCTGTGTGTGCCCAGTTGTCTTTATCATTAGAATGCCTGGGCCCAGCCAGGAGTCTCTCACTTTAGAATGCCTGTGGTCGCCCAGGTATCTCTATTCTCAGATGCCTGGGGTTGCCCAGGTATGTCTTTCATTAGAATGTCAGGGGTTGGCCAGTAATCCCTCACATTAGAATGCCAGGGGTTGCCCAGGTGTATCTATCATTGCACTGTTTGTGGTTGACCAGGAGTGTCTCCCACTGGAATGCCTGGGGTCTCCCAATGTCTCTATCATTAGACTGCCTGTGGTCCAGCAGGAGTCTCTTCCATTAGAAAGCCTGTGGTCGCCCAAGCGTCTCTATCTTTAGATGTCTTGGGTTGGCGAGGAGTCTCTCCCATTAGAATGCCTGATGTCACCCAGGTTTATTATTAGACTGTCTGAGATCGGCCAGTAGTCTCTCCCATTAGAATGCCAAGGGTGACTCAGATATAATATCTCTATTATTACACTGCTTGTGATTGGCCAGGAGTCTCTTCCATTAAAATTCTTGCTGTCTCACAGGTGTCTCTATCATTAGAATGCCTGGGGTCATCCTGGTGTCTCTCCCATTAGAATGCCTATGGTCGCCCTCGTGTCTCTATCATTAGAATGACTGGGATCAGCCAGGAGTCTTTCCCATTAGAATGTCTGGGCTCAGCCAGGTGTCTCTATCATTAGAGTGCCTGGGTTCAGCCAGGATTCTCTCCCATTAAAATGTCTGGAGTTGCCCAGGTGCCTCTATCATTACACTGTTTGGAGTCAGCCCAGAGTCTCTCCCATTAGAATACCTGTGGATGCCCAGGTATCTTTATCATTAGACTGCCTGGGGTCGGTCAGGAGTCTGTCCCATTAGAATGTCTGTGGTTGCCCAGGTGTCTCTATCATTTTAATGCCTGGGTTTGGCCAGGAGTCTCTCCCTTGTAATGGCTAGTGTCACTGGGTCTCTATCATTAGATGGCCTGGGGTCAGCCAGGAGTCTCTATCGTTAGAATGCCTATGGTCGTCCAGGTATTTCTATTATTACACTGCCTTGGGTTGGCCAGGAGTCTCTCCCATTAGAATGTTTGCTGTCACCCAGGTGTCTTTGTTATTGGAATGCCTGGGGGCATGTAGGATTCCCACCCATTAGAATGCCTGGGGTGGCCCAGGTGTCTTTATCATTACACTGCCTGGGGTTGGCCAGGGGTCTTTCTCATTAGAATGCCTGCAGTTGCCCCGGTGTCTGTATCATTATTAGACTGCCTGGGGTCAGCCAGAAGTCTCTCCTATTAGAATGCCTGGGGTCTCCCAGTTGTCTCTATCATTAGACTGCCTGCGGTAGCACAGGTGTCTCTATCGTTGGAATGCCTGGGTCGGCCAGGAGTCACTCCTGTTGGAATTCCTGGGGTTGTTCATATGCCTGTATCATTACACTGCTTGGGGTCAGTGTAATGAGGTTGGCCAGGAGCCTCTCCCATTAGAATACCTGGGGTTGCCCAGGTGTCTCTATCAGTAGAATGCCTGGGTTTGGCACGGTATCTCTTCCATTAGAATGCCTGGGGTCGTCCAGGAGTTTCTCCCATTAGAATGCCTGAACTCACCCAGCTGTTTCTATCATTACAGTGCCTGGGATCAGTCAGGTTTCTTTCCCTTTAGAATGCCTGTGGTTGCCCTGGTGTCCCAATTATTGCACTTTCTGGGGTCATCCAAGAGTCTCTCCCATTAGAATGCCTGCAGTCACTCAGGTGTCTCTGTCATTAGAATGCCTGGGATTGGCCAGAATCCCCCCCACCCCCCCTGCCACCCATTATAATGCTTGGTTTCGCCCAGGCATCTCTGTAATTACACTGCCTGTGTTTGGTCAGGAATCTCTCCTATTAAAATGCCTGGGGTTGTCCTGGTGTCTGTCATTAGACTGCCTGGGATCAGCCAGGAGTCTCTCTCAGTAGAATGCCTGCAATTGCCCAGGTGTCTGTGTCATTAAAATGCCTTGGATAGGAAAGGAGTCTCTCCCATTAGAATGCCTGTGGCTGCCCAAGTATCTCTATCAGTACACTGCCTGGGGTCGGCCAGGAGTCTCTCCCATTAGAATGTCTTGGGTCACCCATGTGTCTCTATCAGTACACTGCCTGGGTTCCACCAGGAGTCTCATTTATTAGAACTCCCAGGGTCGTCTAGATGTCTCTACCATTAGACTCCCTGGGGTTGGTCAGAAATCTCTCCCATTAGAATGCCTGGCGTCGCCCAGATATCTTTATTATTAGATTGCCCAGGTTCCACCTGGAGTCTCTCCCATTGGAATGTGTGGGGTCGCCCAGCTGTCTTAATCAGTAGAATGTCTGGGGTCATCCAGGAGCCTCTCCTGTTAGAATGTCTGCAGTCGCCCAGGTGTTTCTATCTTTAGAATCCCTGGAGTCAGCCAGGAGTGTTTGTCATTAGAATGCCTAGGTTCACCCAAGTTTCTCTCCCATTAGCATGCCTGGGGTCGCCCAGGAGTCCCTACCATTAGAATGCCTGTGATCGCCCAAGTGTCTTTATTAGAATACCTGGGGTCAGACAGAAGTCTCTCCCATTAGAATGCCTGGGGTTGCTGAGGTGTCTCTATCATTAGAATGCCTAGGGTCGGCCAGGAGTCTGCCCAATTAGAATGCCTATGGTCGCCCAGGTGTCTCTATCATTAGACTGCCTGGGGTCGGCCTTGAGTCTTTCCCATTAGAATGCATGGGGTCACTGTGTGCCTCTATCTTTAGACTGGGGTCGGCCAGGAGTTTCTTCCATTAAAATGCCTGGGGTCAGCTGGGATTTTCTCCTATTAGAATGCCTGGGGTCGCCCAGGTGTCTCTATCATTAGACTGCCTAGGTTCTGTCAGGAGTCTCTCTTATTAAAATACCTGGGGTCACCCAGGTGTCTCTATCATTAGAATGCCTCGGGTCTGCTGGGACTCTCTCCCATCAGAATGCCTGGGGTTGCCCAGCTGTCTTTATCATTAGTCTGCCTGGGGTTGGCCAGGAGTCTCTTTCATTAGAATGCCTGTTGTTGTCGAGGTGTCTCTATCTTTAGACGGCCTGACTTTGCCCAAGTGTCTATCATTAGAATGCCTGGGGTTGCCCCAGTGTCTCTATTATTAAAATGCACGGGGTTGACCAAGAGTCTCTCCCATTAGAATGTCTGTGCTCTCCGAGGTGTCTCTATCATTAGACTGCCTGAAGACAAACAGGAGTTTCTTCATTAGAATGCCTGTGTTCGCCCAGGTATCTATCATTAGACTGCCTTGGGTCAGCCTGGAGTCTCTCCCATTAGAATCCCTGGGGTCTCCTTGGTGTCTCTATTATTAGACTGCCTGGGGTCGGCCAAAATTCTCTCCCATTAGAATGCCTGGAGTTGACTGGAGTCTCTCCTACTAGAATGCCTTGGGTCACCTTGTTCTCTATATCATCAGAATGCCTGGGGTCGCCCAGGTGTCTCTATCATTAGGATGTGTGGGGTCGGCCGGGAGTCTCCAATTAGAATGCCTGGGGTCCCCAGGTGTTTCTGTCGTTAGAATGCCTTGGGTCCCCTAGGTGTCTCTATCATTAGACTGCCTGGGGTCGGCCAGAAGTCTCTCTGATTAGAATGCCTGGAGTCAGCCAGGTGTAACTATCATTATAATACCTGGTGTCAGCTGAAAGTTTCTCCCATTAGAATGCCTAGGATCACTCAGGTTTCTCTATCATTAGTATGCCTAGGGTCGGCTGGGAGTCTCTCCAGTTAGAATGCCTGGGGTCACTCAGGTGTCTCTCTCATTAGACTGCCTGGGTTCGGCTGGGAGACTGTGTTATTAGAGTGCCTGGGGTCCCCCAGGTGTCTTCATTATTAGACTGGCTGGAATCAGCTGGGACTGTCTCCCATTAGAATGCCTGGAGTCGCTCAGGTGTCTCTATCATTAGGATGCATGGGGTCTGCTGGGAGTCTCTACAATTAGAGTGCCTGGGGTTGCCCGGATCTCTCTATAATTAGGCTACCTGGGGTTGACCAAGAATCTCTCCCATTAGACTACCTGGGATCACTCAGGTGTCTCCACCCTTAGGCTGCCTGAGGTCTGCCAGGAGTCTCTCCTATTAGAATGCCTGTGGTCCACCAGGTGTCTCTCAAATTAGAATGCCTGAGGTCACCTAGGTGTCCCTATAATTAGATGGCATTGGGTCGGACAGGGGTCTCTCCCATTAGAATGCCTGAAGTCGCCCAGTATTCTCTATCATTAGACTGCCTGGGATTGGTCTGGAGGCTCTCCCATTAGAATGCCTGTGGTTAGCTCAGAGTCTCTTCCATTAGAATGCCTGGGGTCGCCCAGGTGTCTCTATCATTAGAATGCCTGTGGTCACCCAGGAGTTTCTTCCATTAGAATGCCTTGGGTTGCCTTGTTCTCTATATCATCAGAATGGCTGGGGTCGCCCAGGTGTCTCTCTCATTAGACTGTCTGGGGTCAGCAAAGAGTATCTCCCTTTAGAATGCCTGGAATCACCCAAAGGTCTCCATATTAGACAGCCTGGGGTTGACCTGGAGTCTCTCCCATGAAAATGCCGGCAGTCACCCAGGTGTCTCTATCATTAGACTGCGTGGGGTCAGCCATCACTCAGGCGTCTCTGGGATGTTTAGGGTCAGCCAAGAGTCTCATCTATTAGAATGCCTGGTAATGCCCACGTGTCTCTATAATTAAACTACCGGGGTCAGCCAGGAATCTGTCCCATAAGAATGCCTGGGGATGCCCAGATGTCTCTATATTTAGACTGTCTGTGTCTGCCGGGAGTCTCTCCTATCAGAATGCTTGGGATCCACCTGGTGTGTCTCAAATTAGAATACCTGGATTTGATCAGATGTCTCTATCCTTAAACTGCCTGTCGTCGACCTTGTGTATCTTCCATTTGAATGCCTGGGTTTAGCCGGGAGTACCTTTAATTAGAATGCCTGGGGTTGCAGTATTTTTCCTATCATTAGATGGCCTGTGGTTGGCCAGGAGTCTCTTCCATTAGAATGCCTGCTGTTGCCCAGGTGTCTCTATCATTAGAATGCCTAGGGTAGTAGAGGAGTTTCTTTCACTAGAATGTTGGGGTCTCCAGGATGTCACTATCTTTACACTGCCTGTGGTTGCCCAGGAGTCTCTGTCATTAGAATGCCTGGTGTTGCCCAGATGTCTCTATCATTGTGCTGCCCGGGGTCGGCAAGGAGTCTCTCCCATTAGAATGCCTGCAGTCGCCCAGGTGTCTCTATCATTAGAATGCCTGGAGTTGGCCAGGAGTCTCTTCCATTATCGCGCCTGAAGTCACCAGGTGTCTCTATCATTAGACTGCCTGGAGTTGACCATGAGTCTCTCCCATTAGAATGCCCGGGGTCGCCCCGGTGTCTCTCTTATTATACTGCCTTGGGTCAGCCAGGAGTCTCTTCCATGATACTACCTGTAGTCGCCCAGTTGTCTCTATCATTAGACTGCCTAGGGTCGACCAGGAGTCTCTCCCATAAGAATGCCTGAGGTCGCCCAGGTGTCTCAATCATTACACTCCTGGGGTCAGCCAGGAGTCTCTCCTATTAGAATGCCTGCTGTTGTTCTTGTGTCTTTATCATTAGAATGCCTTGGGTCATCCAGGAATCCTTCACATTAGAATACCTGGGGTCACCCAGGTGTCTCTATCTATAGACTGGGGTCTGCCAGTAGTATCTCAGTATCTCGAATAAAGGAATCTGTGTTTTTATTCACTAGATTGAAAACTTTTTTTTTTTTTTTGTAGAAGCCTATACTGAAAAACGAATATCCCCCAATAAAAATTAGAAACAAGTTATATGTGAATATACTTTGTGATGTGTGGACTAATCTCACAGAGTTAAACCTGCGTTTTGATTCACCAGGTTGGAAATACTCTTTTTATATAATTTACAGAACCCAAAGAAGCCTATAGTGAAAAACCGAATATCCCGCGATAAAACTAGAAACAAGCTATCTGTGATAATCCTTGGTGATGTGTGGATGGATCTCAGTGTTAAACCTCTGTTTTGATTCAACAGGTTGGAAGCACTCTTTTTGCAGTATCTACAAAGAGACAACTATGAGCCCATTGAAGCCTATAGTGAAAAACCAAATATCCTGTGATAAGTACCAGAAAAAATCTATCTGTGAAAATTCGCTGTGATGTGTGGATTCATCTCATCGAGTGGAACCTGTGTTTTTATTGACTAGGTTGGAAACAGTTTTTGTAGAATCTACAAAGGGACATTTCTAAGCTCATTGAAGCCTATAGTGCAAAAACAGAGTGTCCCGTAACAAAAACTAGAAACAAGCTATTGTTTGTTTGTTTGAAATTGGTTGAAATTTCGTATTTCAAATATTGTTTGAAATTGATTTGTTAAGTATGGATTCATCTCACAGACAGGATGTTCTATTTTAATTCACGAGGTTGGAAACACTCTTTCTGTGGAATCGACAAAGGGACATTTCTGAGCCTTTGAGGCCCATAAGAGAAAATCAAATACTCATGATAAAAACTAGAAAAAAAGTCTGCGAAAATGCTTTGTGATGTAGTAGATTCATCTCACAAAATGAAATCTGTGTTTTGATTCACGAGGTTGGAAACACTGTTTTTGCAGAATCTATGAAAGGATATTTCTGAACCCATTGCAGCCTATAGTGAATAATAGAATATCCCACAATAAAAAGTAGAAACAAGCTATATGTGAAAATGCTTTGTGATGTGTGGATTCATCTGACAGGGTTAAACCTGTGGTTTGAGTCACCAAGTTGGAAACCCTCTGTTTGTACAATCTACAAAGGAACATTTCAGTGCCCATTGAAGCCTATATTAAGAAACAGAATATCCCATGATAAAAAATAAAGAACAAGCTATCTGTGAAAATGCTTAGTGATGTGTGTATTCCTCTCACAAAATGGAACCTGTGTTTTGATTTAACAGAATAAGAACTCTTTCAAGCCTGTAATCCCAGCACTTTGGGAGGCCGAGACGGGCGGATCACGACGTCAGGAGATCGAGACCATCCTGGCTGACACGGTGAAACCCCGTCTCTACTAAAAAATACAAAAAAAAAAACAAAAAAAAACAAAAAAAAACTCTTTTTGTAGATTCTAAGGGATATTTCTGAGCTCATTGAAACCTATAGTGTAAAACCGAATATTCCGTGATAAAAACTAGAAACAAGCTATCTGTGAAAATGCTTTGTCATTTGTGGATTCGTCTGACAGGGAAAATTCCTGATTCATCAGGTTGGTAACACCCTTTTTGTGGAATCTATAAGGAAACATTTCTGAGCACCTGGAAGCCTGTAGTGAAAAACCTAATATCCCACAATAAAAACTAGAAACAAGCTATCTGTAGAAATGCTGTCTGATATGCAGATTAATCTCACAGAGTGGAACCTGTGTTTTGATTCACCAGGTTGGAAACACTCTTTTTGTGGAATCTATGAAGGGATATTTCTGAGCCCATTGAGATCCATAAGATAAAATCAAGTATCTCATGATAAAACTTAGACACAAGCTGAGAAAATGCTTTGTGATGTGTGGATTTATCTCACAGAAATGAATCTATGTTTTGATTCATCAGGTTGGAAACAATCTACTTATAGAACCTATGAAAGGACATTTCTGTGCCCATTGAGGCCCATAAGATACAATCAGCTATCCCTTGGTGAAAACTAGAAACAAGCTATCTGTGAAACTGCTTCATGATGTGTGACTTAATTTTGCAGAATGGGACCAGCGTTCTGATTTATCAGTTTGGTAACACTCTTTTTGGCGCATCTAAGAAGGAAAATTTCTGAACCCTTTGAGGCCTGTAAGATAAAATCTAAAATTCCATGATCAAAACTAGAAACAAGCCATCTGTGAAAACACTTTGTAATGTGATGGGTTAATCTCACAGAAGGGAACCAGTGTTTTAATCAACAGACTGGAAACACTCTTTTTGTGGACTCTATGAAGGGATGTTTACGAGTCCATTGAAGCCTATAGTAAGAATCCAAATTTCCTGCCATAAAAACAACAAGCAAGCCAGCTATGAAAATGCTTTGTAATGTGTAGATTCATCTAACAGAGTTAAACTTGTATTTTGATTCACCAGGTAGAAAATACTCTTTTTGCAGAATCTATGAAGGGACATTTCTGAGCCCAATGTGGCCTATAAGATAAAATGAAGTATCAGACAATAAAAACTACAAACAAGCCATCTTGAAAATGCTTTGGGATATGTGCATTCATCTCACTGAATGGAATCTGTCTTTTGATTCACCATGTTGGAAATACTTTTTTTTAATAGAATCTATGAAGGGGCATTTCTGAGCCCTATAGTGAAAAAATGAATGTCCTGCAATAAAAGCTAGACACAAGCTCTTTGTGAAAATTCTTTATGATGTGTGGATTCATCTCACAGAGTTAAACCTGTATTTTGATTAACCAGGTAGGAAAAACACTTTTTGTAGAGTCTACACAGGGGATTCATCTCACAGAGTTAAACCTGTATTTTGATTAACCAGGTAGGAAAAACACTTTTTGTAGAGTCTACACAGGGATTTTTTTAAAATCTTATTTAATTCTATCATGAAAAACCATGTATCCTGCAATAAAAACTAGAAACAAGCTATCTATGAAAATATTTTGTGATTTCTGTATTCATGTCACAGAATGCAACCTGTATTCTTATTCACCAGGTTGGAAAAACTCTTGATGTAGAATCTACGAAGAAATATTTCTGAGCCCTTTGAGTCATAGTGAAAACCTAATGTCCGGCGATAAAAACCAGAAACAAGATATCTGTGAAAATGCTTGGTGTCGTTTGCATTCATCTCACAGAATGGAACCTGCATTTTGGTTCACCAGGTTGGGAATACTCTTGTATAATCTATGAAGAAACATTTCTGAGCCCATTGGAGCCTATACTAAAAAACCGAATATCCTGTGATAAAAACTAGAGAAAAACCATCTGCAAAAATGGTTTGTGATGTGTGAATTCATGTCACAGAATGAAAGCTGTGTTTTGATTCCCCAGTTTGGAAACCCTCTTTTTTGTAGAATCTGCAAAGGGATATTTCTGAGCCCTTTAAAGCCAATAGTGAAAAACTGAATATTCTGCAATAAAAACTAGAAACAGCCTACCTCTAAAACTACTTTGTCATGCATGGATTCATCTCACAGAGTTAAACCTATGTTTTGATTCACCAGCTTAAAAAGACTATGAAGAATCCACAAAGGGACATTTCTAAGCCCATTGGTTGCCTATTGTGAAAAACAAATCCCACGAAAAAACATTGAAACAACCTATCTGTGAATATGCTTTGTGATGTTTGGATTTATTTCACAGAATGGAACCTGTGTTTTGATTCAACAGGATGGAAGTACTCTTTTTGTAGATTCTACAAAAGGGTATTTCTGAGCCCTTTGAAACCTATAGTGAAAACCAAAATATCCTGCAATAAAAACTAGAAACAAGCTATCTGTGAAAATGCTCTTTGATGTGTGGATTCATCTCAGAGAGGTGAACTTGTGTTTTGATTCACCAGGTTGGAAAAACTCTTTATGTGAAATCTATGAAGGGGCATTTCTGAGCCCATTGAAGCTTGTAGTAAAAAACCAAATATTCTGCTTTAAAACCTAGATACCCACTAACTGAAAATGCTTGGTGATGTGTGGATTCATCTCACGGAATGAAACCTGTGCTTTGATTCACCAGGTTGGAAACTTTTTTTTTTTCTTCAGAATCTATAAAGAGACATTTGGGAGCACATTGAAACCTACAATGTAAGACCGAATATCCTGTGATAAAAATTAGAAACAAGCAATCTGTGAAAATGGTTTGTGAAGTGTGGATTCTTATCACAGAATGAAACTTTTTTTTTTTTTCCCCAGATTCCGTCACAGATAGGAGTGCAGTGGCGCGATCGCAGGTCACTGTAACCTCCGCCTCATGGATTCAAGCAATTCTCTGCCACAGCTTCCCGAGTAGCTGGGATTACAACCACCCACAACCACGCCCAGCTAATTTTTGTATTTTTAGTAGAGACAGGGTTTCACCATCTTGGCCAGGCTGGTCTTGAACTCCTGACCTCGTGATCCACCCGCCTCGGCCTCCCAAAGTGCTGGGATTATGGGCATGAGCCATTGCACCCAGCCGAAACTTTTGTTTTTATTCACAAGGTTGAAAACACTCTTTTGTAGAATGTAAGAAGTAACATTTCTGAGCCCATCGAGGCCTATTTGATAACATCAAATATGCTGTGATAAAAACTAGAAAAAATCTATCAGTGAAAATGCTTTGTGATGTGTGGGTTCATCTCACAGACTGGAAGCTCTGTTTTGATACACCATGTTAAAAGCACTTTTTATGGAGTCGACAGAGGAACATTTCTGAGCCCACTGAAGCCCATTAGATAAAATCAAATACTGGTGATAAAAACTAAAAAAAAAAAAAAAAAAAAAACTATTGACGACAATGCTTTGTGATGTAGCGGATTCATCTCACAGAATGGAACCTATGTTTCAATTTACCAGGTTGGAAATATTCTTTTTATAGAATCTACAAAGGGACATTTCTGAGTCCGTTAAAATGTGTAGTGAAAAACAGAATATGCTGCAATAAAAACTAGAAACAAGATACACGTGAAAATGCTTTGTGATGTATGGATTCATCTCACAGAGTTAAACCTGTGTTTTGATTCACAGATTGGAAATACTCTTTTTGTGGAATCTAGGAAGGGACATTTCAGAGCCCTTTGAAGCCTTTAATGAGAAACCAAATATCCCGTGATAAAAATTAGAAACAAGCTATTCGTGAAAATGCTATGTGATGTGTGGATTACTCTCACAGAATGGAACCAGTGTTTTGATTCAACAGGATGGAAACACTATTTTTGTAGAATCTAGTAACAGATATTTCTGCGTGCATCGAAGGCTATAGTGTAAAACCGAATATCTTGTGATAACAACCAGAAACAAGCCATTTGCAAAAATTCTTTTTAATATGTGGATTCATCTCATAGAATTAAACCTATGATTTGACTTACCAGATTGGAAACAGTTTTGTTTTGTTTTGTTTTGTTTTGTTTTTTTTTTAAAGAATTTATGAAGGGACATTTCTGAGCTCATTGAAGCCTATAGTGAATAACCGATCCCACAATAACAAAATTGAAACAAGCTATCTGAGAAAATGCTTTGTGATGTAGGGATTCATTTCACAGAATGGAACCTGTGTTTTAATTCAATGGGATGGAAACACTCTGTTAGAATCTACGAAGAGATATTTCTGAGCCCATGTAAGCATATAGTGCAAAACCAAATATTTTGCGATAAAAATAGAAACAAGCTATCTGTGAAAATTCTCTGTGATGTGTCGGTTGATCTCACAGAGTTAAACCTGTGTTTTGATTCACCACGTTGGAAATACTCTTTTCGTATAATCTACGAATTGACATTTATAGGCCCATTGAAGCCTATAGTGAAAAAGCAAATATTCTGCGATAAAAACTAGAAACAAGCTATCTTCGAAAATGGTTTAAGAAGTGGGGATTCTTCTCACAGAATGAAACCTGTATTTTTATTCACGAGGTTGGAAACACTCTTTTTGTAGAATCGACAAAGGCACATTTCTGAGCCCATTAAGGCCCATTACATAAAATTGAATATCCCGTGATAAAAACTAGAGACAAGGTATTGGTGAAAATACTTTGTGATGTGTGTATTTATCTCACAGTCTAGAAGCCCTTTTTTGATTCACCAGGTTGTAACACTCTTTTTGTAGAATAGACGAAAAGACATTTCTGAACCTAAGACCTATAGATAAAATCAAATATCTGTGATAAAAAGTAGAAAAAAACTATCTGTGAAAATGCTTGGTGATGTAGTGGATTCATTTCTCAGAATGGAACCTGTGCTTTTATTCACCATGTTGGAAACTCTTTTTTTATTTTTTTTCTTTTTTTTTTTTTTGCAGAATCTATGAAGAGACATTTGGGAGCACATTGAAGCCTACAGTGTAAACCGAATATCCTGTGAATATATGAGAAAATGCTTTGCAATGTGTGGATTTATATCAGAGTTAAAATTTTCATTTTATTCAACAGGTTGGTAACACTCATTTTCTGGAATCTATGAAGGAACATTTCTGAGCTCACTGAGGCCAACAGTGCAAAACCAAATATAGTGTGCTAAAAACTAGAAGCCAGCTACTTGTGAAAATGCTTTGTGATGTGTGGATTTATCTCAGAGAGTTACACTTTTATTTGGTTCAACAGATTAGAACCACACTTTTTGTAGAACTTACTAAGGGGCATTTCTGAGCTCATTAAGGCCTAAAGTGAAAAATAGAATGTCCCAAGATAAAACTAGAAACAAGGCCAAGTGTGGTGGCTCATGCTGGCAATCCTGCACTTTGGGAGGCTGAGGTGGGTGGATCATGAGGTCAGGAAATCTAAACCATCCTGGCTAACATGGTAAAACCCCTTCTCTACTAAAAAAAAAAAAAAAAAGAAAAAAAAGATTAGCTGGGCATGGTGGTGGGTGCTTGTAGTCCCAGCTACTCGGGAGGCTGAG